>NC_054483.1:118509305-118809305 GCF_017639515.1 Carcharodon carcharias | reverse complement strand
TGGCTGGGCGCCACCATTTTATGTGGGCGGGCCAATTACTGCCTGCTCAGCGTCACACGCACCCAGAAGCACTGAGCGCTCCCTGTGCGGGTGGGGGCAGGAGGCTGAGTCAGGGCCTGTGTATGTGTGTGAAAGAGCACAGAACTGCCTCAGGGAGGTTAGTTTGATTTTTAAAAATTTAAATAAAGGAAGGAAAAAACATTTTAAGACATGTCCCCTCATGTGACAGGGGCACATGAGCTGGGACACGTCTATGAATTTTATTTAAAATTCTTACTCAAGTTTAAAAGCCTTCATGAAACCTCATCCCGCCCGTGGATGAGGTTTCAGGATAAATGCAAAGGCCGCCTGGGCTCTTTGCCTGCCCCCCTCCACCAACCTCAAGGGTGGACAGGCAGATCAGTTAATCACTTTAATTAGTTTTTAAGTGGCCTTAATAGGCCTTCGACAGTTCGGCGGGTGCTCTGCCCACTCCGCTGCTCACCTGCCGAGCTGAGGGTCAGAATGACGCGCAGTGACACCAGGACACACGGCTGATGTCACCGCGCGTCATTTTACACGTCGGCGAGCGGGGCCTATCTCTGTACACCGACCCGAAGATTCTGGCCTTGCTCCTAAAAAAAACGGAGACCAAAGGGGAAAACGTGGCTGATTCGAGCATCTACTAAAAATCATGAAAGTGATTCCAGGAACATCTTTGTCACATCACTGTTTGTGACTAAAAGAATGTTACGCAGCTACAGCACTGGTTCTTTTCCCTTCTGCCTCCACAAAGCAGCTTGGAATGTTTCTCTACATGAGCAGTATTAGTAGCAGTGATGGTTCTGAGCCAGTAATTACCCAGAGGTCATGAGTTCAAATCCCACCATGGTAAATGGAATTCACTAATGTGAGCTAGTACCAGAAAGGTCACCAGGAAAGCTGTTATGTTGTCACAAAACACTCAACTGCTTCATTAGTGCCCTTTAATGAATGGAACATGTCACCCCATGCCCTTTCTAAGTGGTTGTATTTTAATACTCTCCAAAGTAATGCAGCAAGCCACTCAGTCGTGAAGCATCAATCTTTAGGAAGACCCACCACCTTTGGTGGATGGGCAACAAATACTCGCATTACTCACATTGCCAGCATTGCTCACATCTTAGAATACTTTTTTTAAAAAAAATAAACAAGCAAAAAGTGATGCTAAGTTGAATTGTATAACTGTTGAGTATCTAAGAATGCAACTACCTTTGACCCTGAAGGTATTGAAGAGAATCCAAGACTTGGTTGGGAAAACGTCCTCAATTGAGATTGATTGCTATCTGATGGAAGGTCTGAAAGATAATGGACAACAACATGAAGCAAAATTAAGGATGCTCCTCAAGGTACCAGACAGGCATAAAATGCTAGTCTGGATCCAGAATTGTGTAGCGGTAAGCTTATGAACAATGTAAGACTATTTTTTTTCATTGCATGAATGAACTGAAACAAGACCAATTGCAAATGGGATGCGATTCATGTCTGGCAACCCCAAACGGCTAGCTCCCCCTCTCCCGTCATGAGCAGGCTTTGGTAGAGACCAATCAGTCCTCCACAGGGAGAGAGGGAGGAAAAATTGATGGGAGCATTCACATTGACATGTTTAAATTGGTAGGTTTAAATTGTGAATGGAGATCCATGCAGCATCATTCTCAACCACAGTAAGACCACCTGCACCAGGTGTTCCCTAAGCTTGGAGTTTATACTGAAAATGTAACATCCCTTATATTTCCATTTAACTAGATAATTTCAACACTGTACGAGCATGGGTTATTGAATTACAGAAGGATAACTTAATGGAGACTGTCTTGTTACACTGGAACTCTCACTCTTTCCACCCAATCCTCTTACAATTGATAAAATGTTTTCCACATTTTGCTCCAGCGTAAACACTATTATTGAGGGCTTATTTCTAAATTCAGCATGAAACTATAATTAACACTAGCCAGTTGGGCACAGCCAACATTACATGCACTGTAAATTGTGTTTAACTTTGTCTGATGACACATCATTTCATTTCTTTCTGCACCAAAGGAGCATAATAGATTTAGATTGATTACCGGAAGGATTCAAAACCATACTGGCTCCACATGAGTTGACACCTCCATTTGTTGATCTTGTAAAGTTAGTTGACCCAGTGCCTGAACTAGGATTAAAATCAGAATGCACAATAAAAAATAAAGTAGGAACAGGCACAGACAAAATAGCAGAAGCGCATAGCTCCACTAAGATAACTTCTTCCCTGGCCCAGTTATCTCTGAAACTGAATTTCATGGGCCTGAATTTTTCGTTTGTTGGGCGGATGCGATCGGTGGGCCCAGAACCGGGCGGGAAATGAGTCTCCGGCGGCGATTTCACGCTGGCTCGCCAATTAACGTGTGCTGAATGCTCAGTGCTGCCAGAGTGGGGGCAGGAGGAGGCACTGACATCACCGCAGGTGCGAGTGAGCACTTCGAGTGAGCTCCCTGAAGGCAGACAGTGGCCCCAGGGAGCTGCAGACCTCCACAGAATAAACAAAATGACAAAATGCTGCAACATATGTCCATGCAGCACAATCAAACACCTGAAAGCATGCCTCATAAAGAAACAGTCCCAGGTATCTCTTTTTAGTTTATTTCCCCATGGGGATTTCATCCCGCCCTGGATCGAAATTCGAGCAAAAATGTGAATGCAGCCTGAGATAATGGCCCCTCGGCCAACTGTAAATGTGGACGTGCCACATAAAATCGCTGTCAATTGCATCATTAATGGGCTAAATCGCCCACTTAATTGTCGGTGGACGTGCACAGCAGTTGGAAGCGAAACATCACACGAGTGCGTGATGACGCTGGGACAGACGCTTGCCTGGCATCATCTCGTGCTATTTCACGTCCGTTCGGGTTGGGTGTGTGCCCGCCCATGAGATGTAAAATTCTGGCCCTGTATTTGCTGGGGAGGAGCAGGTGCTTTCCTGCTTTGCCATAAGGAAGGTGCATATGGACAAAATGTGGTTATTACCCTTTAACAACAATAACGATAACCAATTGTTGTAAAGCGCTTTGAGGAGCTCTAAGGATGTAATAGCTATTACAGAAAGGCAACTATTTTATTACTGTTTATGTTCAGGAATTGATGACATTTATAGAACTGAACTTTTTCATCCTTATATCATTCAGTTAGATATTTCTGTGTAAATCTAAAATCTAACATTTTTGGATAAACTGGAGGGACAATTTACCAGTACAATGTGCTGCAGTACAACTGGTTATGCCTCATAATTTATGTGATCATGGAGACTTTTCTAGAACAGCTTTGAACTGCATTGATGGGCCTACTTATCTATGTTTCAAGCAAATCCATTACTGTGTTTTGGTGCCTGGTGAAAATACAGAACTGCCAGAAATTCCCCACACAGCACATTCTTAATCATGATATTATAGAGAGCTTAGAGGAACAAAATATGCCTCAAAAAAGTTGCCGAATGGTTTTGAAGTTCTTCTCCGAAAAAAAGGGAAGGAACATCAGAAGGTAAGTAACTAAAACCCATTAGTAGTAACGTCTCATTGAGTTATGAAACTCAGGCAGCAAATTGGGAATAGGTTACCAAACCAACTTTTGAAAGTGGTGGAAAAACAACAGAAAAGTAATAGAGTCATAATGGCACAGAAGGATGCCATTCTGCCCATTGACTCTATACCAGCTCTCTGTACAGCAATCCAATCAGCCCCATTCCCCTGTTCTATCCCCAAAACCCTGTAAGTTTATTTCCTTCAAGTGCCCATCAAATTTCCTTTTGCAATTATTCATGGTCTCTGCTTCCACTACCCTTGTAAGTAGTGAGTTCCAAGTCATTACCACTCTCTGCATAAAAAACTTCTTCCTCATATCCCTTCACCTGCATTTCTTGCCTAAAATCTTAAATCTGGTCCTTGTACATCAGCTAATAGGAATAGCTTTTCTTTGTCTACCTTATCTAAACCTGTCATAATCTTGTACACCTCTATCGAATCTCCCCTCAATCTCCTTTGCTCCAAGGAGAACAAACCAGCTTCTCCAAACTAACTTTGTACCTAAAATCCCTTGTCCCTGGACCATTCTGGTAACTTTCCTCTGCAACCTCTCATGGAACCTCACATCCTTCCTAAAGTGTAGTAACCAGAACTGGATGCAATGTTCCAGTTGGGGCCTGACCAGAGTCTTATATAGGTTCAATTTAGCTTATCTGCTTTTGTACTCAATATCCCATATATCTTGCTAACTACTCCCTCAATGTGTTCTTCCACCTTCAAAGACATATGAACCCCAGGTCCCTCTGTCCATGTAACTCTTTAGAACTGTGCCATTTGTCTATATTGCTTCTCCCTATCCTTTCTGCCAAAATGCATCCCCTCACATTTCTCAGTGCGAGATTCCATCTGCCACTTGTCTGCCCATTCTGCTAGCCTATCTGTGTCCTGTGGCAGTTGACTGGTATCATCCTCATTGTCTGTCGCCCCTCCAAGTTTGGTATCATCGACCAATTTTGAAGCTCTCCTCTGAGGGATAAATGAAAAAAAAAACTTGCATTTGCAGTCACACATGAACAAAACACCCTGGAGCAGGAAACTATGCAAACAAACCTCTCAAACACAGTGCTAAAGGAATCACAGAGCATTGCTTCCTGATAATCTGGGTGTGTTGTTGCGCAGAATGACTAATGCAAGTGGCATTTCTAGGATGAACACAAACCAAAAGCTCATCATAGCAAAGAGCGAACTGAAGGATAATCTAGAATTTGAACTCGTGGAGAACTGTTCTTGGGTATCTGATCATGAGTCAGTGTGGATCACAAGAAAAATATAATTATTCATGACCCACAGAGGAAGCTAATACAAATGGATTACTTACTTTCCTGAGAAGACAGTACAGTTTTGGATGTGGTGCTTTCCATTCACGTGATGTTCCCAATCCTGCCAATGTAAAGGAGAAGCAAATACATAAGATTGCTGATTATACATTTCCATGTGGGATCTCGAATGTACTGCCTGAGAATGTGGGGGAGGCAAGTTCAACTGAAGCATTCAGGAGGGAATTGGATTGTTACCTGAAAAGGAAGAATGTGGAGAGCTACAGGGAGAAGGTGGTGGAGTGGCACTAGGTAAATTGCTCCGATGGAGAGCCGGCGCAGACACAATGAGCCGAATGGCCTCCTTCTGTGCTGTAACAATTCTGTGATTCATTGCCTAAAATGTGACCCAACTTTGGCTTTCTTTTACCGGAGAAACACTAGACTAATTTTCCACTCCAACCATTGTCTGGGACAATTAGAGTGGAGCATGCCAGGTACTCACTCTGCTGGGACCAAGAGATCAGAATGCAAACTTCCCCAAGGGGACAATCCACCTAGCTCATACACACATTGGATGCACCGTTAGGTATAGACCCACACAGCAAAGAGGGAAACATGGGCAGATGCAAAATGGCAGGAATAGGCTGTACAGCATTCCTCTATTACTAAAGTAAAGTTACATTACTTTACAATTTGTGGGCTTGGCTTTACTCACAGGAGTAAAAACTGACAGCTGTGCTGGCGAAAGACGTAATTATCATGTCCAGTGGCAGCATTAAAGGGGCTGGTGCTGGAAGGGTGTCAGGGCTTAAGCCACTGTGGAATTCCGGAGGTTTGTCCTGTTTTGGAAACAGCAAAAGGATTACAGCTTTTGCTGCTTTTTTGGGACAATTAAGGTGGCCAACACCTGAATGAAGACTGCAAGGCTGGGCTGGTGAGGTCACAATGGACGAAGGTGACATTTCGGAGGTGGGGGTAGGTGCATTGGACAATGGTCTGGTCATGGGTTTTGAGCACAGCCATTAATGGGTTAATCGGAACAGGGCATCCGGGAACAGGGATGGAATGGGAGACGAGGACTGGCTGTCACACATACCACAGAGGGCACCCAGGTAGCACTGATTTATTTTCATTGTCTCCACTTATTCTATCCTCTTTTTGTCTTTTTACCTCTCTCTCAATTTCTATATTGAATTTTGAGGTGGAAGTCGGTGCACTGGACAATGGTCTGGTCATGGGTTTTGTTACACAGCCTGGGCAAGAGTTTTAATCACTTGTACATACTGTTCACTATTGTCAATAAATTCCCAAGAATGTCTCCCTGCCTATGGCTCCTTGTTCTGATGAGCAGTGTTCATGTTACTCAGATGTGAAACCTTTCTGTACAAGATACAGGCAGGTGTCTCAGTCCAGGGCCTCTTTCCTGTGTCTGTGCAGCCTTCAGACCAAAGTGATGGTCCAGCCTCACACTCCCTGGACACATTACTGATACCTGCACCTCGATGGTGCTGGTCATTGCTGCCAGAATTTAGTGGGCAGGCGTCACAGAGTTCCATCATTCTCTCTGTGTGCTCTCAGCACCATTAAGGTGGGGCTGGTCCCCAACTCTTCAGCATCTGTGACTAGTGAAGCTGTGATCCTGAAGGGCTCAGGTGCTGAAGGTGGGAAAAGGATCAGATTCTTCTAAAATTTCATGGCTGCGTCTCTATGATATGACTCTGATATGACAGAGCACAAGTGAGCTGCCCTCGGCAGACAGGAGTCAGACATTCTCAGAGGCTATGTGAAGATCTATGGAGTGTCCTCACTGCATATTGTCATCATCCTCCTGCAACTGAGGGACTATTAGGGCCTCCAGTGCGTCTCCATGACAGGAGCATTCTCACAGAGGGTATGTGCACTGCCATAAGTCAGACTGGAGTCAAATGTTCACAGATGCAATGTGAGGATCTATGGAGTCTCCTCACTGCTTGTCGTCATCATCCTCCACAAATCCAGCAGCTATGAGGGCCTCCCAAGTGCCTGTCTTCTCTGGCCAGTGGGAAGATCTCATCCCTGTCATCATTGCCTCCGAGGACCTCCTCACCCTCATCCCCATTGGCATCCTCCTCATTGAGGAAATGTGCAGCTCCTCCATCTCCCCCACTTCAGCCAGCTCGTCCCCCCGATGCAGTGCCAGGTTGTAAAGGGCACAGCAGACAACAACGACGCATATCACCCTCTGTGGACTATATTGCAGGGTTCCACCAGACCGGTCCAGGCACCAGAACCTCATCTCTAGCATCCCGATGGTCTGCTCCACCAAGTTGTGAGCTGCAGCATGAGCCTCATTATAGCGTCGCTCTGCTGCAGTCTAAGGCTGCCTCACGGGTGTCATCAGCCACGGCCTCTGTGGGTGGCCCTTGTCCCTGAGGAGCCAACCCTGCAGCTTCTGTGGACCCTGGAAGACTTCAGGGATCTGTGACTGACTGAGGATGTAGGAGTCGTGGACACTCCCTGGAAACCGTGCACAGACCTGCAGGATGGGTTTGTGGTGGTCACACACCAGCTGCACATTCAGTGAATGGAACCCTTAGGGTTGATGGAGTTCACCGTGTGTTGTGACGGAGATCTGAGTGCCACATGAGTGCAGTTGATCCCATGGAGGGGATCAATGTGCAGCATTGAAAGAAGCCACTGGCGTAGAAATTGAGCACCACAGTCACTCTCACGGCCACTGGCAGTGGATACTCTCCATGTCCCCATGGCACCAAACCCTGCAGCAGCTGGCAGATGTGGCCGACCAGTTCCCTAGACATGTGCAGTCTTCGGCAACAATGGTTCTCGGTCATCTGCAGGAATGACAGGCGGGTGTTGCTAGGCAATGACCAGCGGTGGCTCACTGTGGCTCTTCAGCTGCATGTGCCCCAGCTGCCACTTCTTCCTGAGGTTGCTGCTTCTGCCTCTATGCAGCCAGGAACCTCAGTCACTCTCTGCTCCATCGCTTTTGCTCTCTGTAGGCCATCAGGCATACAGCTAGTTCACCAGCCCCCATGATCCTGATGTACTCCTCCTGCAGGATGAAAGAGAGACACGTGGTTAGCATGGGTGTTCTAAGAACCTGCCCCGGTTAAGTTTGAAGGTCCCTTAACACATCCTGGGGAGTGCTGGCCACCACTAGGATGGCCAGAGATTAGTGCGTTCATTGGCTGCCCAAAACCCCACCCACCTCTGCCCCACTCTACCTGACCGATTGGCAGCAGCTTTGCCCATTGGACTGCAGACTGTGCTCTCAGCTCAGACACAGGCATTCTCCTAAACCACACTGCAAGGCTGCACTGTTAGCTTGAACCATGGGGGAGACTGGTCCAAACCGCGAAGATGACATTGCCTCCAGCAGTGACTGCTCCATGGCCGGCTTTAGCGAGGAGATTGTACAATGTGCCCAGTCGTCCAACTGTTCTGCAGTTCACTAAAACGCTCATTACTTTACAGTCTGTGCCCGAGGGGTGAAAAGCTCTGGAGCGTTTGGTGACACTTTGATGCCTCTGCGTTGCTTGAGATAAGCTAGAGGCTCAACTCCAATCGTATCCATGTGGCTGTGCCTGAACTGTCTCAGCTGCAGAGGAGCAGTCACTTTTTACAAGTTTCCCTAATGTGTGGCCACTTCCCTCGCCCACCCTACCCCCAACCCCCAACATTTGTGTGCTATATTCAATGACAGGTCCATGCTCCCCACCCCGCCACAAGTCGCCTCAATGGCAGGGCTTCCCTTAACCCCAACCCCCCAGTGCCCCACAATCTTGAAGTCCAAAAGGCGACTCTGGCCATTGCTGCACAACGTTAATGTGTACTCACCTCCGAGTTCCCTTCAAAGTGCAGCCTGCCAAGTGCACGTTGCTTATGTGCTGTTGTGAAACATGTCAGCGTACTTTCCCGCCAATGTGGATGGACGATTTAGCAAGGGTGGACGATTCCAGCAGGCTGGCCTGATAATGATATGCTGATGTATTACAATGAGGTTCCCAATGTCCATTGGCAGGAAAACCGATCGTGCACTGGTTTCCCACCATTGTAAAACCAATAGCGCCATATTGTCCGCTCATGCCACCGATCACACCCAAAACCAGCGGGCATGGAAAATTCTGCCTATAGAGTTATGATCACACAGAAGGAGGCCTTTCAGCCAACTGAGTCTATCCCTGCACTATGTAGAACTTTCCATTCATTCCCCACCTACCCCCATATCCCTACAAGTTTAGTTCCCTTAATTGCCTATCCAGTTTCCTTTTGAAATCATTATTCGTCTCTGCTTTCAGAGCCTTCATAGGCAGTGAGTTCCAGTTCGTTACCACTTGTTGCATCAAAACGCTCTTCCTTATATCTCCCTTGTATCTCTTGCTCTAAATCTTAGATCTGTGTCCCCTCTTCCTTGTATCATCAGCTAATGGGGAAAGATTTTCTTTTTTGACATTATCTAAACTGGTCATAATCATGTTTATCAATATCAAAACTCCTCTCAACCTCTACACTTGATGACACTTTAAAATAGTTAATCGTCCATGAAACATGAGATTCTAGGAACATGAAAAGAGCAACATAAGAGCAGTCGCTGTGTGACCTTTCGCACATTTTTGTTGTGAAAGGTCACACAGTGACTGATAAGGTAATGTCATCAGAAGAGAAGCTCACAGAGATGCCAAAATAAGTGTTTCCACTTTGTCAGGTGAGGAGAGGGTTGGGCTCTATATTGATTCTCTGTGATCAAGTGGCCTGTCAGTGTTTACTGTGTAGATTTACACATGAAGAACAATCACTTGGGGAAGGTAGCAGAACCCGGCTCCATGCTGAAACCATACCTTAGCTAGAGAGGGAGAGAGGAATAAGCTTGTCAGAAGGGAGCAAGAGTAAAAGTTGGTTACTTTATAACAAGAGGAACTGAGCAGCGAGGTGTTCACAACTAGTAAATAATGGGTTTAAATATCTTCCGCTTATTTAATGCTTTTTCACCATTCCTGGCTCCCAGATAATTCAGCATCCTCAACTCTCACTGGCAGAAGAGGCCATCTATATTCAACAAATTTGCAATTGTAGTAATAGAAAAGAAAAGTTGCTGCACATTTTATAAAATTAAAGCAAGTGACAGTCAGGACATTACATCTCACCCAGCATAAAATTGTCAGATGAGCTTTGAAGTTGAAAGATGTAAATTTAATGCCCTCTACATCAACATAAATACATTTCTAAACTGTGATTTCAGCAACAACTTGAATGAACAATGTCTTGTTCCACATTTGCCTACATAAAAATTACATACCCTTCAATAATGGGTTCATATGTGAACTCTGAGAGATGTGAGAAAACTTCCTCTACGTATCTGTGATCTTTCCAATTACAGCTTACCTTGTGCAAATAAGAGAAATTTCCAGCTTTACTGTAATCTATGGATTTATTTTGTGATGACTACTATACGTTATAAGACAGTTATGTTTTAAACTGTCTCTTTTAATTCAAGGTAAAATGGAATAGTGAGGGGGACATGTGACTCCGATTAATTCTGTCCAGTGATAAGCATATGAGATCTGGCTGTCATGGGGGCAGGAGGCCCCAGAACAAGTCCTATGGAAACTCAAGTGCCGGGTTTAACACCTGTGCACAAAGGAATAGCAGCTGTTCTTGCTGCTTGCAGATTTATTGACTCAGAGACCCTGACAGAAAGAGCGAGTCCCAGAGAGAGACAGACACAGGGAAACAGCAGTCGCTGTGAGCGACAGGGAAAAACGGCTGTTCTCTGTTAACCACCAGGCAAGATGTTGGCTTGAGGCCCATTCTCCTGTCAAAGAGACCAGGACCTAGGGGGATTTAAAGATACTGAAAATTCGCCCTCGCATGGCTGGGAGAAGGAGTCACCGGATTAACCCTCGCTGCTGGTAATTGGTTTGTAGATTCTCAGAAGACAGTTGAAAAATTAGGGGTCTCCCATTTAAGACTGAGATGTGGAGAATTTTTTTTCTCTCAGCAAGTCATTAATATGCAGGATTCTCTTCCCCAGAGAGCAGTGGAGGCTGGGTCATTGAAAATTTTTAAGGCTGAGTTAAATTCCTAATTAACAAGGGAATCAAAGATTATGGGGGTAGACAGAAAAGTAGAGTTGAGGTCACAATTAGATCAGCCCTGATCTTATCAAAAGGCAGAGCAGGCTCGAGAGCCCAAATAGCCTACTCCTGCTCCTAATTCGTATGTTTGTGTGTATAAAACTGAAGGAAACTACTTTTGACATACACTGGACATTATGACACAGCAAAACGGGGAGAAAGGAGCCTGTTGGAAGTTGGGAATAACGTTGGACTGGTTCCTGGAAAGACTACAAATCTGTGGTGAGTGTGCTATAAACGGCATGTGGTTTTCAGTAATATTAGGAAGTTAAGGGTTAAGTTAAGTTAAAGGTTCTTGTGTATAGTTGAGAATTTTGTTGCCTACCAAGTAATGTTTAATCGATGCTGCTTTTAGTTTATTTGTTACAATAGGAGTCTTAAAAAGCGAAATCTTGTTGTGCAATCCTTTGAGTTGGTCACAGGGAATTCAAATCTCTTTTCACAAGTTATCAGTCTCTACGGGGATCATAACAATTTTATTTGCCAGCAGAGGACAAAGGACAAAGGTCAGAGTTATTCAGTACATTTACTAAAATCAAATAAAGGACCAAATAGATGGAAAGCAGGGCGCACTATTAGGACTGCTTGCTTTCAAAACCACATTTACACACATTCAGTTCCAGTTATAAGGCTCCTTTTCCAGACATTTGGAAATCTTTCATGAAATCAGATTACTTGTTTCAAATAAAGTGAAGTCAAAATAACTTTACATCAATAAGAATAATGCTATATTTTCAGTGCTTCGTCCAATTAAAGTTATGACATCCCTTTTTCTCAATCAAATCACAACCTTTAACCAGCATAAATATGATTAAGATATTCAGAAATAATGCCATGTAAATACTGTACCTACAAGAGCAGGTCTGAGCTGGGAATAATGCAGTGAGTAACTCACCTCCTGACCCCCAAAGCCTGTCCACCATCCACAAGGCACAAGTCAGGAGTGTGATGGAATACTCCCCACTTGCCTGGATGAGTGCAGCTCCAACAACACTCAAGAAGCTCGACACCATCCAGGACAAAGCAGCTTCCTTGATTGGCACCCTGTCCACCACCTTCAACATTCAGGCCCTCGATGTACAGTGGAAGCAGTGTGTACAGTTCACAAGATGCACTGCAGGAATTCACCAAGGCTCCTTCAACAGCACCTTCCAAACCCACCACCTTTACTACAAAGAAGAACAAGCGCAGCAGATACACGGGAACACTGCCACCTCCAAGCTACACACCATCCTAACTTGGAACTATATCGCCGTTCCTTCACTGTCGCTGAGTCTGGAGCTCCCTCTGTAGCAGCACGTAACAGTACCTAGACCACATGGACTGCAGCGGTTCAAGAAGGCAGCTCACCACCACCTTCTCAAGGGCAATTAGGGATGAGCAATAAATGCTGGCCTAGCCAGTGAGGCCCACATCCCATAAAACAATAAAAAATACACAGTGGCCCTACTTCTGAAATCGTTTCGGGCAAAATCTTAACATTGGCTAATTGACTGACCATTTATCTTATTTGAGTTTTGATGATGGAGGAGGGTGAATTCAATTACTACTTGGGGCATAACAGTTAGAAATCAGCTGGAAAATTCTGGAAAACTATTGTAGTTGATAAATTGGTCATTAACAATGTGGTTCACTTACTTTAGCCATGATGTTGTAAAATCATAAACACAGAAATTAAGCAAATTGATAGAGTGAAAGCTGATATGGGCATGTGTGATTTTTGGTGAGGTGGTGAGACACAGTAATCATATACGGACCCAGAATGGAGTGAGATTTCGTGATTAGCCATTTTGTTTCTATTGCTCGGTGCATATATGAGATAACAAGCCTTCCAGAAGTAGTCAATATGTGAACATTTTATCACCAGACTTTGTGACAACATTAAGGCTAGTCAACATCACTGAGACGAAGCCACACCTCTTTAGTTATGTATATTTAGCAGCAGAATTTCATCTGGCTGCTCTAGAAAACAACATGATCAATTTTATTCAAATAGGGAGCGCTGAGGCCTGCACACACAGCAAATTAATTATTTCGTTACTTTTATACCCAATGGTTCTTATCTTGATGAATATTAAAATAAGATTTATGCTGGGGCCATGAGACAAAGGCATAAACAAACAAATATTTTCGGATTTGATAAACTTTGGGAACCTGAAAAACACTGGACCAGCCCACCTCCTTCATTCAATCCTACTTGTCCACTTTCTCATCCTACTCCACTTTTCTCCGTTCAGAACTCCAAGCTTTACTTCAATTTACTTCAGTGATTTAGTTCAATGACCTTCTTAGGTTCTACCTGACTTCTCTTATTCTTAACTCTGCAGTTTTTAACTTGTGACACCAGATATTTGAGCACGAGCAATTCACTTGATTCACCTTGCCGGTTTGTTTCCTAAACTTATTCCAACATAAACTATCCATTGTACCCAATAAATACTCAAATGTAAATTCATTACAGTTTTAATGAACAATTAAAGAACTTTCTCCACAAATGTTTCTCACTACCAGAGAAACTCTTGTTCATTATTTAAAAGCAGCTATCCCTCGAGGTGTAGTAGAAACCTAAAACCTTAGTTGTTCCTGTGCTGCTGGGCAAGTGGGAGAACATTACCTGAAGGACAACAGAGCAGCATTAGTGTTCAAGTGAGGGAGGTCAAATATTCCGCGCTATGCTTGATAATCTTGCAGAGAAGAGAGTATTTATGCTGAAGTGTGCAGATTAAAGAGCAAGGATGTAAACCATGGTGCTGTTAATTGTACATGTTTGTAAACGGACACTCTTCCAAGTAAAATGCTCCTGAGCAGCATACACTCTACTCAAATTAGTTCAGAATATTAACAAGATACCCATGGGAATGAAACACACTCTAACTAAAGCTTAACATCTGTCACTAAGAAAAAATTGAGTCTATAATAAAGGATGTAATAGCAGAACATTTAGAAATGCATTAATTTAATCAAGCAGAGTCAGTACGGCTTCATGAAGGGGAAATCATGCCTGACAAACTTATTAAAATTCTTTGAGGAGGTAACAAGCAGGATAGATAAAGGGGAGCCAGTAGATGTGATATATTTGGATTTCCAAAAGGCTTTCAATCAGGTACCGCACATAAGGCCACTTAATAAGATAAGAGCCCGTGGTGTTGGGGTAGTATATTAGCATGGATAACTAATAGAAGACAGAGAGTTTGGATAGGGGGGCATTTTCAGGATGGCAACCTGTAACTAGTGGAGTGTCACAGGGATCAGTGCTGGGACCACAATTATTTACAATATATATTTTTTATTCTTGACTTGGATGAGGGAAGTGAATGTACTATCACCAAGTTTGCGGATGACACAAAAATAGGTGGGAAGGCAACTGATGGGGATGACACAAAGAGTCTACAGAGGGATATAGATAGGTTAAGCGAGTGGGCAAAAAACTTGGCAGATGGAATATAATGTGGGAAAATGTGAGGTTATGCAGTTTGGCAGGAGGAATAGAGGAGCTGAATATTATTTAAATGGAGAAAGACTGCAGAAAGCTGCAGCACAGAGGGAGTTGGGAGTCCTCGTGCATGAATCCCAAAAAGCTGGCATAAAGTTCAGCAGGTAATAGGGAATGCAAATAGAATGTTGGCCTTTATTTCAAATGGAATGGAGTATAAAAATAGAGAAGTCTTGCTAAAACTATACAAGGCACTAGTTAGACCACACCTAGAATACTGTGAACAGTTTTGGTCCCCTTATCGAAGGAAAGATATACTGGGCATTGGAGGCAGTCCTGAGAAGCTTCACTAGGTTGATCCTGGGTATGAAGAGATTTTCTTATGAGGAGAGGTTGAGTAGGTTGGGTCTGTACTCACTGGAGTTTAGAAGAATGAGAGGCGACCTTATTGAAACATGAACGACTCTTAGGGGGCTTGGCAGGGTAGATGCTGAGAGGTTATTTCTCCTTGTAGGAGAGTCTAGGACTAGAGGGCATAATCTCAGAGTAAGAGGTCACCCATTTAGGGTAGAGAGGAGGAGGAATTTCTTCTCTCAGAGGGTAGTCAATCTGTGGAATTCTTTACCGCTGAGGGCTGTAGAGGCTGGGTTGTTAAGCATATTCAAGGCTGAGATAGACAGATTTTTAATCAGTAAGGGAATCAAGGGTTATGGGGAAAAGGTAGGAAAGTGGTGTAGAGGATTATCAGATCAGCCATGATCTCATTGAATGGCAGAGCAGACTCAATAGAATGAATGGCCTACTTCTGCTCCTACGTCTTAAAGCTACACATTCCATGTACCACCCACTGACTGTTCTGGGCTACCTCCAACATGTGTAACAACATTTGCTATGGTCATTCTAGAAAACCCACCTTTAGGTTAAAGACTTTCTTGTCACATATTGAGCAGATGTGGGGCAGCTGTGATGGTACTAAGCCATGGAAGTCATTAAGTTCATGAGGTTGGATTTGCCTTTCTGGTAGATGAAGGTGAAAGGAGCTGTGTAACTGTTTGTCACTTGGATTGAACTGGGGGCCTGGGAAGTTCTGGTTATTGTTGTTGAACCTGTTGAAAGGAGGTGGGCATCCAATGTTGACCTTTCCTTCAGATGTTGGCTCCTCTGGATTATAGAGTTCATTTCTCATCTGCAGCTGTTGATTTTTTGATGACCACATATTGTGTGACTGAGCTGAAAACTCAGGCCTGTTGGGTTGCAAGAACTGTGAGGAACTTTGCCACTGATCAGATGCCCATGTTCCCTGATTCTGTGAACTTCCAGTTGGGTTGACATGATGAAAGCCCTCGGGTTTCTGTGGGAAGCCACAAGTGTTCATTTCTCCCGAATAACTCGGTGCCTGCATTCTACACATCGGCTGTCCTTGAGAATTCTGGAAATCTTGCTGAAAACCAGTATGTGGCTGGTTCAAAATATGCTGTCCTTTGACCGGGTTCCCTGAAGCAAGATTAGCAGAAAGTACATTGGACATATCTCCACCGTAACCAAACTGCTGAAATCCCTGGGTGCAGAACACCTCATCGTGCATGTACGTGTGGTTATTAGGGATATTGGTCCTATTGGAAAAGTCTCCAGGATATTCTGAAAATCCACCAGGAGGGTGTGATGAGATAGCTTTGTTCAAATTCAAAACTGCTGTCGAATGTGCGGATGGCTGCGATACTATCCCCGCAAAAGGATTCAATCCAATTGGGCCTGTGTTTTGAGGTTGTAAGTTTGCACCTTGGTTGATGCCTCCTGCCACCAGAGGAGGTAATCCCGGGTTTTGCGAAGGATAAGGGAGTCCACTAGGTGGCATACCGGGGCCTGAAATACCAGGCCCAAGCTGTGCGGCTCCTGGTTGTCCATGAGTAGCATTGATCAGTGAGGGAGTCCTTAATGTGTTAAAGAGAGGCTGGGACATTGCCACGTTGCTGAGGACCTGACTCAGGACAGTCGCAGCAGCTGTATTATTGTTCACAGCTGACTGAGCAAATTTCAATCGCTGCAGAGTGAGCTGAGCTTGGAGCTGAGCGAGCTGGACACTGGCAGCAGATGGCAGGATAGGGTTTGGAGTCCCTCCACTCAACTGGGTGATGGAAAAAGGATTCTTATCCACTGTCTTCGCAGAACTGCAATCAAAAGGCAATTCAATTAGCAACAACAAAAAAAAAGACAACTCAGTCTAGATTAGAGCAGCATCTCTGGCCAAGCTGGATCCCGAGAGTCATTACGGTGCATTCTAGGACCACAAAGTATCACATAAATCAAAGGCCCTTGTAAAGCTCTTCCCTTTCAAAGGAAACACTGTCAACCCAGTTTGTTACAGAAGATGAAGCTTACAGGCACATGGGCAGCTCATTCAGGCAACAGAAGTGTCAACCAGAGTGTATTGTCCTATATCAAACTAACAATACATCTGACATTAATCACCTTGGTAAAAGCAAAATACTGCAGATGCTGGAAATCTGAAATAAAAACAGAAAATGCTGGAAAAACTCAGCAGGTCTGACAGCATCTGTGGAGAGAGAAACAGAGTTAACGTTTCGAGTCCGTGTGACTCTTCCTCAGAACCAAAGAGAAGTAGAAATGTGAGGAAATTTATATTGTTTAAGGAGGGGCGGGGTGGGGGGGGGGCAGGTGGAGCTGGATAGAAGGCCAGCAATAGGTGGGGGCTAAGGAGAGATTGACAAAGATGTCATGAACAAAAATACAAAGGGGTGTTGATGGTAGTGGTAAGGGCTAAAGAAGGTGCTGATATTGGCATTAAGGTAAGGAAGCAGAATGTGTTAATAGCAGAACAAGGATAAGCACTCTGTGAAAGAACAACATGGCTCATGGAGTGGGAGGGTCCAGTAGTTGGGAAAAAAGGATAGAAAAAGTGATAAAGAAGGGGATAAGAAAGGGGATAAAACAATGAATAAATGAATAAAAGAATGAAAATAAGTGGATAGAAAATAAAAATAAATTTTAAAACAAGGGATTTAAAAAGGGGTAAAAATAGTAGGGTGAGTTCATGATCTGGAGTTGTTGAATTCAATATTCAGTCTGGAAGGCTGTAAAGTGCCTAGTCGGAAGATGAGGTGTTGTTCCTCCAGTTTGCGTTGAGCTTCACTGGAACATTGCAGCAAGCCAAGGACGGACATGTGGGTATGAGAGCAGGGTGGAGTGTTGAAATGGGAAGTGACAGGGAGGTCTGGGTAATGCTTGCGGACACACCAAAGGTGTTCTGCAAAGCGGTTACCCAGTCTGCATTTGGTCTTCCCAATGTAGAGGAAACCACATTGGGAGCAACGAATGCAGTAGACTAAATAGAGGGAAGTGCAAGTGAAATGCTGCTTCACTTGAGTGTTCAGTGGACGCTATGGAAGAAGGAGGTGAAGGGACAAATGTTGCACCTTCTGTGATTGCATGAGGGCGAAGGTGCTGTAGGAAGGAGATGTTTGGGGTGATGGGGGAGTGGACCAGGGTGTCCCAGAGGGAAAGCTAACAGGGGGTGGGGGGTTGGTGTGAGGGAAATATGTATTCATTTATTCATCGTTTTATCCCTTTTTTATCCCCTGCTTTATCCCTTTTTCTATCCTTTGTCCCCAACCACTACACCCTCCCCCACCCCGCCCCCGAAAGGGCCACCTGTCACTTGTTCCATGTTGTTCTTTCCAGAGTGCTTACCTTTGTCCTGCTATTATCACATTCTGCTTTCTGACCTTAATGCCACCATCAGCACCTCCTTTAGCCAGTACCACTACCATTAACACTCCCTGTGTTCTTTTGTTTATGACATCTTTGTCAATCTCTCCCTTGCCCCCACCCAACTTCACTTGCTCCATCCCCCTTAAACAGTATAAATTTAATCACATTTCTACTTCCCTTTAGCTCTGAAGAAAGGTTATACGGACTCGAAACGTTAACTCTGTTTCTCTCTTCACAGATGCTGTCAGACCTGCTGAGTTTTCCCAGCATTTTCTATTGATCACCTTGGATTGTTTTTGGTAATTAAGGGTCACTGACCCCTTATATAAATGGTGATCTTGAGAAGCAGTGGAGCCAAGAATTTCAAAGAGTTTTGATTCGACAATGGCTCAATAAAATTTCTCCATAAGACCTTACGGAATTTTACAAAAGTATAATTCTCATGGTAACTTTGGAGTTTGCAGCTGCAGATAAGGGAGGCTGTACTTACATAGAATTTACATCAAATTTACATCAAAGGAACAGGCCTTTTGGCCCAATTGGTCTATAGTGGTGTTTTTGCTTCTCCCTCTCTTCATCTCACCCTATCGCCATCATCTTTTATTCTTTTCTCCCTCTTGAATTATCTAGCTTCTCCTTAAATGTATCAATCCTTGTAGTAGCGAGTTCCACATTCTAACCACACTCTGGGTAACGAATTACCTCCAAATTCCCTATTGGAATTGTTAGTGACTATTTTATATTTATGGTCCCTAGTTCTGATCTCCTCCACAAGTGGAAACATCTTCTCTAGGTATACCTTATCAATAACATTAAAGGCCGCTATGAGGTCATTTCTCAGCCTTCTCTTTCCCAGAAGAGAGAACGCCATCCTGTTCAATCTTTTCTGATGGGTGTAAACTCTCAGTTCTGGCATCATGCTTATAAACCATTTTTGCACTTGTTCCATTGCCTCTATATCATTTTTGCAATATGAAGATTTGAACTGTACACTGAACTTTAAAAAGTGGTCTAATCTAGGTTCCAAACAAGTTTAGTAAAACCTCCATGCTTATCAATTCTATTCCTCTAGAGCCTCGGTCTTTCAGGTGATTTTTTTTATAGCCTTGTTAAATTGCATTGCTACTTGTAATGATTTGTTAATCTGGACGGCTAAATTCTTTGCTTCTCTACCCCATTCTGTCTCTCAATTTCCAAGAAGTATAGGGCCTTCCTTACTCCTGCAAAATGCACCACCTCACACTTACCTATACTGAAATTCATTCACTATTTATACATCCCCCAAGCATCTTTAATGTCTTCTTGTATTTTGTTAATTTATTCATTCACAGGATATGGCATTACTGGCTAAGCCAACATTTATTGACCATCCATAATTGCTCTTTAAGAAGATGGTGGTATGACCTAACAATGAGGAAGGAAGGGTATTATATTTCCAAGGCAGGATGATGTGTGACTTGGAGGAAAACTTGTAGATGATTCTGTTCCCACATGCCCGCTGCCCTTGTCCTTCTAAGTGGTAAAGGTAGTGAGTTTGGGAGGTGATGTTGAAGAGCTTTTGTGAGTTTCTGCAATCAATCTTGTAGATGGTACACACTACAGCCACATTTTGCCAGGGGTGGAGGGAGCACATGCTTAATGTGGTGGATGGGGTGCCAATCAAATGGGTTGTTTTGTCCTGGATGGTGTCAAGCTTTGAGTGTTGTTGGAGCTGTACTTATCCATGCAAGTGGAGAGTATTCTATCACACTCCTGACTTACGTCTTAGACATGGACAGGCTTGTAGATGTGGAGTCAAGAGGTGAATGACCCACCACAAACTACCCAAACTTTAACCTGCTCTTGTAGCCACAGTATTTCAGTGGTTTGTCCATTTAAGTTTATTCTCACTGGTTTATTCTGCACCAGAACGTTGATGGTGGGGAATGAGTGACGGTAATGTCAAAGAGAGGTGGCTGGATACTTTTGTTTCAGCTAGTCTTTGCTTGGAACTTGTGAGGCCTAGTTATTGCTTGCCACTTATCAGGCAAAACCTGGATATTGTCCAGGTCTTGTTGTATGTGGGCACAAACTCTTCCATTATCTGAGGAATGGTACTGAACACTGCACAATCATCAGCAAACATCCCCATATCTGAATGTTGCTAGTGAAGCACTTGAGGATGATTGGAGCTGAGAAGCCAGATGACTGTATGGAATTTTGGCTGGAGACCCCCGAATAAAAAATATAGAACTGATGTTACGACGGGGATTAGGAGGAATCCGTTGGCTCCCCTCTTTTCCAACCTTCTCGGTTGGTTGCAACAAAGGTTTGTTTCAAATTCTTTCCTGTGGATACTTTTTCCCAATGCAAATGTATTTACTTTTTCTCAGGAGCCAACTCAACCAGGCTTTCTCAAATCAAAGGAAGAGTATGTTTATTATTTACTAAAACCTGAGGGAAAATAATAAAGATCACACACACACACACACACACATAACACACACACACACACACCTCAGAAATGAGAAAGTTAAGAGTCCATATAAAAGTTTAAAATATACAAATCAGTCCTTGGCTTGTCCATGAGGTGTAGATGGTGGTACGTTATGGCCATTTGGTTGGATGATTTTGGTGGCGCTTACTTTGACAGATTTGCAGGTTGTTGGAGACGTTTGTTGGCTTGTCCCCAGAGGGACAGGTGCCCTGGTTGTCTCTGCAGGGTTAACTGAAGAGGCTGTCCTATTTCTTCCTGTTTGTTGCCTGTCTCTTCTAAAACACATTTGCCTCCGGCAAGAGACAGTGAGAGAAGGATCCTTCCTGCTTCTTTGTTCTTCTGCTCTCACTGTCTTCAGCCTGTGTTTAACCCATTTTTCCTGTGTATTCCCAGGATGGGGAAGTAGGCATATCTTGCATCCACAGTCCATTTTGCTTTCATCTCAGAACAATTTTTACATTCTGAAATATAAATCAACAGGAGATGGTTTTTTTGGATATCCTGATGAGATGTAGGAAAGAATCTGTTGTCTTCACAACACAGGAGATCAAAGCTGAGCCTTTTGCATTTTGCATACCGTTGAAATGGGCCTTGACACATTTTCAGGTATGAAATTCCATCTTCTCAGGGCAGGTCTGTCAGTATAATCCGAATAAGAATTTTCCAGAAAGTGGTCCTTTACAGTATCAGCCATCTTTTGATCAGTATCTTTACTTGTATTTCTTTAAAAAACACAGGTCTTCCTTAAAAAGTTCAATATGGCTGTAGGTAGTTGGTGAAGCTGTGGTCCATTTCGTGGCACTGAAAGGCATCACTCTCCTTTGTAAAAGGTCAATTTAAAAAATAAATGATGTGGGGTAGGATCGCGGAGGTTGGAGAGAACTTTGGCTTCCCTAAGGTCAAAACGATAATTTACTGCTGATGCTCTTCTTGGTGAAGTCCGATCTGATTCCCCTCTCAAATTCTCAGGCATTTTCCAATGGGAATTTTCCAAGTCTCCAAGAAAATTTTCAAGGGATCAAAGTTAAGAATGATTGTAGTGAACACATGCAGCAATTTTCAAGGATTGTGTACTAAAACATCACATGGCTATTCATTTCAAGAACAATGTCATCACTCAATTCTGTGACATCTCAATTTTATTCTATTCTAGTCCTGTTCTTAACTAGATTAACTCAACGTCATTTGTCTGCTGCAAAACCAAGGTAATGTATTAAAACCCAAATTGGCAAAGGTCTCACTTCAAGAGTCAGCTCACTGAGGGCAGAGGCTGGGGAGGACAGGTCAAAAACATTCAGCTGCCTTCAAAATCCTAGGAAATTGTATCTATTTCACAAAATAGTTTTATAATTTATTATAAGCAGCACTTCTGTCTTCATATGACTCTCCCCTCAGCCAGCAGGACAGTAAGATCTGGGCTGGTGCCTAACAGGAGGAAAGGGGGAACTTTGTAGGACTCAAGCATGTCTAACTGGTCTCCATCGGAACACTGCGCACAAACACAACCTGAGGTAAAACATTCTGTTGCCACAGAACTTCCCAGCCAATGATCTCGAAGACTGTTAGCCAACTGGATTTCTTGAGCTAAAGGTAATGAACCACCACCCAGTGCTGAATCCTTCTGTGCCCAACTTATAAAATGGTTGGAAAAATTTCCACCCATATATGTGATCCATCCAGCACCATATTCCTTGTTGAGAGTGGAACATTTATTATGTTTGGTATTGGAGTGGGGGGGGTCTTGTACCTGCCTTGGTTCCTCTGCTGGGAGAGAGGGAAATTGGGGCTAGTTACAGCTGCTGAAGCTACACTGGCCTGAGGCGCAGGAGCTGTGGAAAAGTCGGGGGCTTGTGGTGGGGAGAGACAGCCACCTCCCAAGAAAAATTTGCAATGGGCAAAATAGAAGAACTATCTCAAAGGTCTACTATGACCACGGCCCCAACATTTTTGGGAAATGCATTGGAGTTGATGCTGGCAGAGATAAGGGCAAGAAGGAAAGGGAGCCGTCAACAAAGGATGGCCCAGGCACCCCTGGTCTGTTATCAGTCACCTAGTCCCATTGCTATGACTGATCAGGGCAGATATAGATTGTCTGAGAATAGTTGAATCATAGCAACTCACTGGATAGTGTGCATTAGCCTGCAGAACGAGGTGGTTAGTATCATTCATTATCTGAACATCCAGGGGATGAAATCTCTTCTGATCATGAAACTGATGAGACTTTCTGATGGGTCCTTTAAGCCTCATGGTTTTTATGAATAGCATCCTGCACAAATGGGAAACCAACCTCTCTGAAGAAGCTGATGGGCCTTCTCTCTCGGATTTGCTGCGTTCATGTGGAGTTGAATAAATTCACAGGCATGCCCGCCTAGATTAGCCTGTTTGATGCTGTGATGAAATGCTGACTGATGCTTGTGACTAATGCTGCCAGAGCTGTCTGAAAGTGTCAGAATTCATAAACATCAAGTCCTGTCACGTTCAGAGCCACAGAAAATGCTATGCTGCAAATCACTGCTGCAGTCTCCAGGGGTAACCTCCTGAGCCACTGTCTTGAGGAAAGCTCGAGCTAGAACCTCCATAGACACCATGACATGGATACCTGTGGGTCAGGAGGCACATTCATGCATTCTTCAGTTTTCCATCTCCTCCATCTCTTCATCAAAAGACAGGAAGGGTGTAATCTCCAAAGGAAATACCATTATTTTACTGTGCACTTTAACTTCACTGCATGTTTCACCAAGTATCTTTTGTTGTTCAGCTTCCAGGTATTGAAAGTGACGTCCAGGCTAGAATGTGTTGCAGAATCACACTGCCAAACAACTTTCTCCTTGCAGATATAAAAACAAAAATAAAAACAAAAGATAAAAACAAATATAAAAACAAAAAACTGCGGATGCTGGAAATCCAAAACAAAAACAGAATTACCTGGAAAAACTCAGCAGGTCTGGCAGCATCGGCGGAGAAGAAAAGAGTTGACGTTTTGAGTCCTCATGACCCTTCGACAGAACTAGGTGAATCCCAGGGAGGGTTGAAATATAAGCTGGTTTAAGGTGGTGGCTGCACCCACCCCCCCAACCACCACCACCACCTTCTTAAACCAGGGTCATGAGGACTCGAAACGTCAACTCTTTTCTTCTCCGCCGATACTGCCAGACCTGCTGAGTTTTTCCAGGTAATTCTGTTTTTGCTTTCTCCTTGCAGTACTGATTCATGATGATAGTAAGTGGGTAGGAATAAACTGAAGCATAGTTGGGGGAAATTACTCTAATAGATTCCCTTCTTTTTTCATTGTGCGGTGGAGCAGACTCAAGATTACAGTGGGGTCACAGGCAGTTTCACTGTGAACCATGCCCAAGCTTTGGAATGCTGCCTTTCCCTCCCTAACACAATAACTGAGTTGTGCCAGATCACAGTTCATAAGGAAGACTTTATAAGATCCAAGACCATTGCCAAATTATTCTTCTGGGATGTGGGTATATCAAGAAGATATAATAATGTATATAATGTTATTGGAACTTACTTTAAAATAGAATTTAGTGGTGCCTGTGTCTATGTGTGTGTGTGTGTGTGTGTGTGTGTGTGTGTGTGTATGTGTCTTAATTAGATTAAAGCCAGTTAGTCTAGAGGCTTTGATGTATTGAAGAGAAATAGGTTTGAAATGTTAATTAGATAAACATGAGGGCAATTTGCACTTTTTCTTTAAACACACTGATGTAGCTTGGATTCAAATAGAGGGAGTGAAATATTACACCTAACCAGGTGAAGCTCAGAAATGGTGTGTTTGTTTATTTTTCCCAAGGATTACTAATAAAGTGGGTATTATGAAAGGGCCTTATTATTAGAAGAGGTAAAGTTCAAAAGACATAGTTATACAATGAAAATTTGCATTCAAAGAGGAAAATACATATAAAGGAAGGGAAGGCTGTTGGTAAAAGAAGAGGGATTCTAAGATGTAAAGCTTCCAGCCTGTAAGCCTCAAGCCGCTGTCTACAAGGGCCCAGAGCTAAAAGAAACTCATTTTGAATGCGGCTGTCCAGAGTGTGCTTTGCCAGGGGTCTGTTTAAATCTATGTGTTTTATGGTTGTCTTAATGGAGGTGTAACTAAGAGTCAGATTAATTAGGGGATTTTTGTAGTTATTATAGTAGTAATTTTCTGGACATATGTATGTGCTTACAATCCTTCTTGTATTAATAATTGTTTAATTTAGTTTTATAAAATACCTCTTGAGGCTCGGCAGACCTATTATTACTGAATTCAAAGCTTGCATCTTGAAACATACAAATTTGTTAAATTGGTTATGACAGTTGTTTCAGGGTTCCCTCTGGAATTTGAACAGCTCAGTGTTACCACTGGCTGTGTCATAATAGGATATCACTCTTAAGGAAAGCATTCATTGCCTATCCCTAATTTCCCTTGAACTGTGTGGGTTAGTAAGCCATTTAAGAGGGCAGTTAAGAGTCAATCATATCACTCTGGGTCTGGAGTCACACACAGGCCAGATCAGGTAAGGATGGCAGATTTCCACCCTGAAGGACATTAGTGAACAAAAAGGGTTTTTACAACAATGATGATTGTTTCATGAGCACCATTACTAGCTTTCAATTCCAGACTTCACTATTCTGCCAGCTACCATGGTGGGATTTAAACCCATGTCCCAGGAGCATCAGCCTGGGTATTTGGATTACTAGTCCAGTGATTTTACTACTATGCTGTTTCACCTGTTACCATGTCCCATGTTGGCAGTTAACTTAGCTCAGTTGCTAGCTGACATCCACAGTTGTCAATACTGCCATCTAGAGATCATTCTACCACCCCTTCCTCCAAGCAATTCTTGCCCCCATTTAAACCTGTACTCAGCCCATCAGTGACAAAAGGCCTCAAACCCTGAAGAAACACCAGACTCATGCATAGCAGTAAGTCACATGATTACAAAATGGCTCCCCTGATCCTTGACCTCCCCACCTTCCTCTTTCCCACTCCACCCAGACCAGAAGCAGGTTTTCTACAGTAAGTAGGGTGGACCAGGAACATAGAACCTTGGACCATAGAAAAGTTACAGCACAGAAGGAGGCCATTCGGCCCATCTGGTCCATGCCAGCCCGAGGACACCCAGGTGCCCTTTCTAATCCCACCTTCCTGCACCTGGCCCATACCCCTGCAGCTTACAGCACTTAATGTGCAGATCCAGGTACTTTTTAAAAGAGTTTAGAGTTTCTGCCTCTACTACCAACTTGGGCAGTGAATTCCAAACACCCCTACCCTCTGGGTAAAAAAGTTCTTCCTCATGTCACCCCTACACCTTCTGCCTCTTATCTTGAATCTATGTCCCCTGGTTCTAGAATTCTCCACCAAGGGAAACAGTTTTATCCAGTCCACTCTATCTATTCCCCTCATAATTTTGTACACCTCAATCAAGTCACCTCTCAGCCTTCTTTGTTCTAAGGAAAATAACCCCAACCTTTCCAATCTCTCCTCGTAGGTACACTTTTCTAACATTCTTGTAAACCTCCTCTGCACTCTCTTCAGAGCTATAACGTCCTTCCTGTAATGTGGTGACCAGAACTGCACACAATACTCCAGTTGTGGCCTCACCGGTGTTTTATACAATTCCAACATTATATCCTTACTTTTATATTTGATACCTCTGCCAATGAAGGAGAACATTCCATATGCCTTCTTTACAAGCTTGTCTACTTGAACTGCTGCCTTCAGGGACCTGTGTACTTGTACGCCAAGATCTCTCACTTCATCTCACTTCATTCAGTATTGAGGATGCTTCAAGGAGAATTGGGCTAGTTTGAAATGGCATAATGATAATTTGAGAACATTTGAATCCATCATGAGGAAAATCCAGCTGCAATATCTCCACATTTCGCATTTCATCAACAGCCTACATAGGAAGTTTAATTCATTTTCAACAGTGGAAAGGGAAAGAGCAAATGTTATGACTGTGAAGATGACTTTGTCCTAAGAAGAATCAACAACACAACATTGATGGTGTAGCATATTTTCAAGTTGACCTCTCGGTACTTTGCAATTGTATATATTTCTTTTCTTCACAGAACACATGGCAGGTGGGACTGTCAATCACTAGGCAGATCACAAAGTGCTAATTCGGCAATGGTGCTATAGTCACAAGCCCTGTCATCACCTAGGCCCTTGCCAATATTTTTCAGAGCTCACAGCTGTTGCTACTCTAGTGCCAGAGGGTATCTGATCCCATGATCAACCTGTGCCCCCTCTGCCCCCGCCCCCCCGTCCAGATTTACCCTGATTCAGGCAGAACACAAGTCCCAGAAGTGTGCCTGTCTGAAGTATATTAATAAGGGCCATCATTATCAAAGCTCAGCAACATTGCCGGGTGTGAGTGTAACAAATGCACTCCACATAACAGGATACTCTTCACCACCTCTGAAGAACAGTCATATTGGACTTGAAACGTTAACTCTGTTTCTCTCTTCACAGATGTTGCCAGACCTGCTGAGTTTTTCCAGCATTTTCTGGTTTTATTTAAGATTTCCAGCATCCACAGTATTTTGCTTTTATTACTTCTCACTACTAACAGTTTCTATGCCCACTGGGTTTATTTTATAGACTGTTGCCCACAGCCAACTCAACCCACTTAATGGTGCAAAAATACCATTATATCCAGCTTTGTTAACCATTTGCATGCTGCAAATTCATTATCACTACTGCAAAGCATATTATTAAGAAAGTAGCCTTCATGCTTCTGATATCTGGGGAGTTTTACAAGGCCCAGCAGGAGGTCCTGTGGTGCAGTGGGTTGTGCCCCTGCTTCTGAGCTGGAACCTCTGAGTTCGAGTCCCACCTCAGGACTTGATGGCCAAGGAAAGGACAATCATAATGTGGCCAAACGTATCAACCTGCAAATCCTTCCAAAACATACCAAAGGTGGGCAGAAAGAGCAGGAGAGACTCCTGGTCAGCCATGTCATGGAAAGAAAGCTGGAGCCTGCTACCAGGTTACTAGCTGTAAAACTGCACGTTGTCACAGCGACTTGGACTCCCTGAGTGCACTATAACACACCGTACGGAAGGTCTAGAATATGACTTTGGGTCTACTGTGGCCTCACATCCAATTTTCAGTGTTAACTGTATACAGTAGGGCTCAGCCCTTTTTGTTAGAGATTGGCAGGAAACTGCTTATTAATGATTGTTATGAAATGTCACTCTTGAATCTCGAAAAGCAGAATACAGCAGATGCTGGAAATCTGAAATAAGAACAGAAAATGCTGGAAATACTCGTCAAGTTATGACAGCATCTGTCGCCAGAAACCGAGTTTACATTTTGGGCCTGTGTTGAAAGGTCACAGGCCTGAAAAGTTGGGCAGAATTGTACGGCCTCTCCCGCCGGCGGGATTTACCAGTCCCACTGAAGTCAACGGGCTTTTGAATGGCTCGCTGCATTTTGTGGCCTTGCCCCCAGCGTGACAGGGCCATAAAAGTTTACCTTTTAATTCTGTTTCTCACCACAGGTGCGGCCATTACCTGATGTGTGTTTCCAGCATTTTCTGTTTTTATTTCATGAATTTTGAAGGTTGGATTTACTCAGGGGTTATTCCAGCTGGTTTGCTCTGTGCTTAGTTTAGTCTTGATCCTTTTCAAGTGGGTAATTAGCTGATTAGTAGAATCTGATTTAAGGGTGTGGAACAATTGAACATGAAAACAGAAAAACAGTTAAGCAAAAACAGGTGAGCTGCTGCACTGAAGGGTAACACTAAAAAGATAGATTTTAGAATTTAGATGAGGCCGTAATTAAATGGATTCTTGATTAAAAAGAATACACAAGCCTTGCCATCTTGCAAATTTTTATGATCTGTCAATTTGTGCTGCCAATCTTTTGCTGTTTGCTCCCAGGATTTGATCTATCCACACTTTTACAGTCATTCAATGTTTAAGTTTCCTCAGCACAATACTGTGGAACTGATTGGATTCGGTTCACAAATGTATGATTTTTAATGAATATGATTAGTTATGGTAATGGAACAGTTATGTGAGTTCATTGATATACCTGTGCATTCATAGCCGGGAGTACAGATAGAAGGAATGGGCTCAGTCAGGTTTCAGGAAAGTTTGGATTACTTACTATGTTCCACTTTATAAGCTGCATTCCCAGCACGATTTCCATTGACCTCTGAATGCATCGCCTTCCTGTCTTCAGTAAATCCTTCCTTTAAACTCTCTTGTCCATCCTCACAGCCACATCCACAACCTTGATATCACCTCCTAGTCTCCTGATCACTAACAAGGCCCTGAGTCCTGGTCAATATTTGTCCCACAAACAACACCTAAAATATATTACCTGGTCATGTATCACATTGTTGTTTGTGGGAGCTTGTTGTGCACAAATTGGTTGTGTGTTTCCTACATTATAATAGTGATTAACTTAAGAAGTAATTCATTGGCTGCAAAGCACTTGCGAAAGATGCTATATAAATGCAAGTTCTTTCATTGCTTATTGCATCATCCAAATACAATTACTGCACCTAAGCTCATAATAAGGGATAGGAACGATGAAACGTATAGTAATGAGAGATCATCTGACCAATTCCAATTCCTAAAACATTATAGTTTTCCAATAACACAATCAACCAATGTTTCTCAATGGAAAACAACACAAATATACAATAACTCGATGCTCATAGGATGGATATTGTCATCTTCTAGGATATTATGGACATTCAGTCAATACTTCATCATTTTTAAAAACCACAAAAAGCAACAAAAATATGGCCACCCAAGGATCACCAAACTTCCCTCAAGGATTGAAACACTCCCATGTCTCAAGAGGGAACAAAAGGAACTTTCCAGACTGATATTGACTCAATGCCCTTTCCTGAAACTAATTCAAAATGATCATTCCAAACGGAATCAGTTATTCAGATACAACGGGCAGAATTTCTACCTTGTAGGGCGGGTGCAGCAGGCCTGGGAGCAGTTGCGAAGCCGACTGCCACCTGCGATCAAGCCCCGGCACCCGCTGTAGAGCTGCAGAGTTGCCGGGGTGGGGGGCAGGAAGAGGCCGAGCGTGGAGGTGCGTCTGAGTGCGCGCAATGAAAGCTCCCTGAGGCACAGAGCTGCCCAGGGAGCTGGAGATTTATAACATTAAAAATAAAAAAAGTTAGCAATGTTAAAAACTCTGTCACATCAGCAGGAACATGTTATGAATGAATTTAAAACATTTTTATTTCATTTTTAATTTGTTGTTGGAAGCCCCCTCCCACCCGTGGACGAGGTTCCTAAAAAATCTAAAGGCTGCTTGGCCTTTTTCACTGCCCGCCAAACTTGAGATTAGATGGGCAGTGAAAAATTTCATTCAGTTAGAACTTTAACGGCCTTAATAGGCCAGTTAATTGTCAGCAGGCATGTTGTCGACTCCTGTATGTGCCCACTGACCAAAATATTCCGTGAGTCATGCGTCATTTTACGCTCGAGCGGGTCAGGTGCATGCCCGCCCACTCAGCTCAAATTTCTGCCCAAAGATATTAACTGTCTTAAATTCTCAAGGTGTGAAAGTCATCCCACAGGATGTATAATCAACCTGGCCGCCAACCTTGTTTAGAAAAGGACTTTGGACTTGTAACAGGTCACATGTTGAGACAGCCATGTTTGTTGCCTGCTTTTAAAACAGCAAACAGCTGTTCTGCGGACAGAGAAATCCATCAGAAAGCCATAAACCAGCTGAAGACATCCAAGTAGCCAAGGTAATGGACAACAACACCTTGAAAGTGGGAGGACTCTCCCCAGCCTGTTCCAACTTCATGTCCACCTGAGAACCAACCTCCTTCAAAGTTGACTGCAAGAGATTTCACAGCTTACTGAGAATCCTCTGGTTTAAAGTACCTTCACTTCAACCAAAGCATCAACTCATCTAAGAAACTATAGGCCTGCCACGAAATAGACTGAGAAAATAATAAATTGTAATTATATTGTTTTCTTCCCTCATCTGTATCTAATATTTGTGTTAGTGATAGTGTGAATGTGTCAAGTGAGTGAGATGTCGTGTCTTTAAACCTCCGGTGAAAGTGTATGATAATAAATAACTTACCTTATTTTTAAATTCACCAAAAGCTTGTTGCTGGAAGTATTTAAATTTTCACAATCACTTTGAGGGTATGAAAACACCTCACACCTCACACTACAAAGCACACTGGTTACAGGCAGTCAGAAAATACATAAATCCTGTCCAGGACAGTATTTAATACAAATTTAATTTACTTCTGAGGGAGCTTCTGACACCTGGAACAGGATAGAGAAGACAGATTGAGTCCACTGCTTGTGTGAATGATAAACTCCAACACAGACTTGTTTGAATGAACGGTCTGTTTCTGTGTTGTAATTTATATGTAAATTTTCTATAATTTGATCTCCGTTCACAGTCCAAAACACTCTTATTGCATCGCACTTGAATAACAGTTGTCTGTGAGCTGTGCCAGTGTTCCTTTATTTAACCATTGACATTTATAAAGCACTCAAGCTTTGAAACTTGAACTTGTATATTTTCTGTAAGAGCTCATAAAGTTGGCAACACTGTTGAAGATATGCCACATCCATCATAACTACCCATCTGAAAACAATGGCTGCTCAGGAGGTCTGAATTTACACACTCATCTAGTCTTACCACCTCCTCTTCACAGTTCCGAGTAACCTTGTTCACAAATAACATAAGGTTTACACTCGCACTTCAAGAAATATATTGTACCCGTGGCTCAGTCAGCGATATAAGCATAACAGACAGGATCATTTTGTAGCAAGTTCAAGTTAGAAATATATCTGACTAGAGGGTGTGCCATTGAGTGATATAAATCAGTATGTCTAACATTTTGTGCAAGGTCTGTGTCAAGTTGGTTTATTTCAGCCAGAATAACAGTTGGTGTCTCAATATCTGTGGACTAGGGGGATTAAATTAACCAGCGGTCTCATTGTGGATAACTATCTGGTGACTCCTGGTGCAAATATACCTTGGGCAAAGGCAAAAGCTGGCTTAGTTGTGAAGCCCACCGACACTCACCGTTTGCACTCACACATGAAGAATGGACACAGACAAGGTACCAAAGGCCTGACAGCACATCCGGACCTGAGTCACTATCTTCAGGAAAGAATGAGGGAAAATTGGAACAACGATGAAGGACTGGTTTTGATTCATTCTTGGGATGTGAGCATCGCTGGCCAGGCCAGTATTTATTGCCCATCCCTAACTGCCTTTGAACTGAATGCCTTGCTAGGCCATTTCGGAAGGCAGTTAAGAGTCAACCACATTATGGTGGATCTGGAGTCACATGTAGGTCAGGGTGGCAGATTTCCTCTCTTGAGGGTCATTAGTGAACCAGATGGGTTTTAAACAGCTATATGGTGGTTTCATGATTACTATTAACGAGGCTAGCACTTTATTCCAGATTTATTGATTAATGGAACTTTAAACTTCACAGGCTGTCATTGTGTGATTTGAACTCATGTCTCATTAGTCCGGGGCTCTGGATTACGAGCTCAGGAACATTACCAATGTGTGACCATCCCCACTACATCACATCTCATTAGAAATGGAGGAAAATAAACATACAAATTGGCAGGCTCTCCACAAAGTAAGTCAGGGACTAGCCTGTTCCTGAAGAATAGGAGCATTACACCATGTAACACAAAATTTATTGCTCCAATAGGTGGCTTAAGGGGCTTGTACCTTTAAGAACACAAGGCCCATTCTCTGTAAATAGGCTGAAGCTTCTCTGCAGATTATCAATTACTAAAAAAAAAGTTAGAATATCCCAACAGCAAATAGCAGGCTTTTTTTGAAGGGAGACACTGATGATTATGAGGCCTGCAGTGTGGCACCTTAAGTATGATGGGTGTATCTGCTGAACTTAATTATTAGCACTAACTCTAGCTGGCAACCTGGAACTGAAAGGTCATGAGCTATTGTTGGTCTGAAATAGTTTAGTCTAATAATAATCTAGCCCTATTTGCAATACATATTCAGTGCTGATGCCAAGTGTACTTCAGAAGAAATAGAACACTTATTAAGGGTCTACTGTATTGACTGATTTTCCCTTATCTATGTTTCGAGTTTTAAGTTGTTCCCAATTCATTTTCACTGGCTCTCAACCCAAATGAACAAACTTGTCCACTCACAAGATTTCCTAATAATGTTAGTTGAATTAAAACAAATTTAGATAAAAACATTTTTAAACAGTACATTAAACTGATATGAATTTGAAAGAGATTTTACTGAGTTCTTGAAAGAATGAGTCCCAACTCCCCTCCCCCACCCCCACCAACAAATCTCTTTTGCCCCATTGTTGAATTTTACCCCATGTTTAATTTTCTTGGACTAAAACAAAACACAAAAGTCAGAACGAAGTACGATTGTTTGGTCTTGTGGTTCCCAGAGTTCCAAAATAATCAAACTTTTTGGCAACGACTCATATCAAGTATATTTTTTACATGCATATGTGTGGCAGAATGATACAAGGCTGCTCTGGTAGTCAGGCTGTGGTGCAACAGTGATTGATGTGGCATCCTGGATATACATGTATACTTGTACATGACAAAATAGTTCCTGAATCATTTTGGAATAATGTAACAATATAACAATGGTAATCATTATTAAGGATATGGTGTTAGCTGAATGAAGGGGTTGAAAGGAATTATTCTCACTTTGGTCCTTAATCACTCCATGTCAACACCCTAAATGTTAATTTAAAGGGCACCAGGGTCTGCAGATCTCAAAACTGAAGTGTGGATTCCATTTAAAGTCCCCCCCCACCCCCCGTTTCAGGTTGTACTCTAGGATGTACACTAGGATAGTTTGTCTGATAGGGTTAAAGGGATTGGACTATGGGTCAGGTGGGATCACAGCCCAGCCAGGTTAGAGAAGATGTAAAACACTTAAGATCAACATGAAATACTATAACTCCCAAGGAGGCTGCTTTCTCTTGGTTTTGCTTAAGGTTTACCCAGTTTTTGATCTTAAAAGCTTTTGTGTGCATGACTGCTAATTGTCAGCAATGCTGCTCAGAACTCCTCAGTGCCTTCAGAACATGAGGATTTTGGCTTAAATGACTCGATGTTGTGCTACCGATCAAGTAAATGAATGCACTGCTGAAAAATATGGTAGAGTGGTGACTAGAAATGTCAGGTATTTGTGCTTGAGCTCTGGTGATGAGTTAGTGAATGGCAGCCATGAGGCGATGATAGGGTTGCTAAGTCTGGCTGGACATAATCTTGGAGGGTTGATCGATCATGCGGCATTTGATCACATGACAGTCAATCATGTGACATTTGATCGAATGACAGCTGATCATGTGACACTTGCCCACAGTTTGAAAATGTTCTTTCATTTATCTGATACAGCGTTGAGTCGCCTGCAGTTGTCTTTACGTAGGCATAACAGCAGCTAAAGAATACCCATTTTATAGCTCTTGCTGCATGTCTCACCTTCACTCTACACTCACTTCCATTTCATAGTGTTCTCCTGATAGTTACTGAGTTAATGCTCTGGAAATCGGGTTGCCAATCCTCCAGGATTGGCTTGGAGTCTTCAAGAATTGAAGTTCAATCTCCAGAACACTGCTATTTGCAATCCTGGAGAAAATACATGGGGGAGGCATTAAAAAAGATTGTGTTTATTTTTAATTTTCTTTCAACAGTTCTCTTCACCAGATATTAAAGTATTGAAAATGGGGGGGGGGAAAGGCTGTTTGGCTGAATTATTGAATTGGGTAATGAGACTGATTGCTTTCCAATTGGCACAGGAAGGCCATGTGTCACAAGAATGGATGAGTTGGCCAATGAATAGTTGTAGCAAGGCGCAACTCATGTGATAACACTTCTAGGAATATATTTAATTACAGTTGGCAATCCTACTGGAAATTAGTTCTTTAGGAGCCGGACACAATGGGTGGAATTTTACGGCCTCTCCCGCTGGTGGGATCTTCTAGCCCTGCCAAAGTCAATGGACCTTTGAATGGCTCGCTGCATTTCCTGGCCCCACCCCTGCTGCAAAGGGCTGTAAAATTCCACCAAATATGTTAGTACAGATTAAAAGAGCTTCACTTCATAGATAGGACCACCTTCAATCCAATTTTAAAGCACAAGAATTAAACCTTCAAATCGCTTTCTTGCCCCAGATGTGTCTCTGCCAGTAAATGCACAGCATCTCTAGCCAATAGGAATAAAGGATTAGGAGTTGATGCAACTTATCAGAAAAGAGCACTAATTACAAAGCAAATGCACCTGTCACCCAAGACTACTTTATTATCTTTAATTCACGCCACACGCGAAAATGAGGATCCTTTAACTACTCTTGTACCTTTTTCATTAAAATACTACAATACGCAAAAAAATAAACTCACCTGCTGGGGGAGGCACAAACTTTATGAGGTAAATGCGACAACAGTTGCAAAGTGTGCACAGCTGTCAAGTGATTGAATGTCACATGATCAAATGTCACGTGATCAGACTTCCAGGAAGTCGATCAATCCTGTGTTCGCTCCCCTTGTCCTGACACCAAGCCCTGGTTGACATCAGCTTTTTCAGTACCAGGGATCAAGCACACATACCCTGACATTCCTAGTCAATCTTCCAACACATCTGTTAGGCTGGGTCTGAAGTGACTGCTCATTGTTCAGTAATGAATCTCTGTGTCAAGTCGCTAAGCTTGTCTTTATGAATCTGTGACTAACTTTAAACAGTAGCTCTTACTAGTGTTACTTCATAGACTGCAGTGAATTTGAGGGCTGAATTGTGACACTAGTGTGTTGATCTCAGCTCCAGGATGATTTCCGGATTGGGAACCCAGAAGTGCACACGATGGGTCGCCGGACATGACCTTCCCAATTAAGAAGCTGCCCCTGGCAGTGCCATCCAAATAGGGATGGTGGGTGGGCTAAGGGCACAGGTGGACCAATCAGAGGGTGGCCAGCAGCAGCACTCTGTGGCTCAGTTGAGCTGAAGGAGAGAGTGGCACAAAGTGGAGGTGCAATACCTGCTGATGAGACTGGCAGCCAATTTCTCTCACCCAGCACAATCCTGTCAATCCATCTGGAGGTGACAAATGCTTCCAAGTGAAAGGATTTGTCTGCGGATTAACAATGGAGTCACATGTAGGCCAGACCATGTAAGAATGGTGGATTTCCTTCCCTAAAGTAAGCCAGATGTGGTTTAACAATAATCAATCACCATTATAGGGACCAGCTTTATAATTTAAGTTTATTAATTGAAGTTAAATCCCACCAGTGGGACTTGAACCCGTGTCCCCAAAACATTAGCCTGGGTCGCTGGGTTACTAATTGTGAATGTAGAACAGCAAATACTTTTGTGCCAGTTATAAACCTCATTTGCAGCATTCTTTCATGGGATGTGGGCATCACTGGCAAGGCCAGCATTTGTGGCACATCCTTAATTGCCCCTTGAACAGGCGGCTTGCTGCAGCGGTGGGATTTGAGCCTATGTCCTTAGACCGTTAGGCAGGGCCTCGGGGTTACTGGCCCAGCAGAATTATTACCACACCACCATCTTCCCCTGGTCAATGAAGCTATAATGACTTTAATTAGCTTCCCGCAGCCACCAGGCAGGTTGTTGTTAGTGTACACAACCCCGTCCCCAGGAAAGTAGCCAGAGGCAGGGACACATCAGGGAACTGGCTAAACGCATTTCCTTTTTTTTTTAAACAATTTTCCTATCCTTCCTGCCTCAAATCTCTCTTCAAGGGGCTGTGAAAATTCTCCCCGACGTGTCAGCAAACCTCTCCTACCATTCCTAATGAAAGTGTTTTGTTTTTGGTAATTGAGAAGCCTGCGTTAAGGATCAGAGCCTAGTCAGCAGAGTGCCAGCAAGAGGGTGAGAGGAGGAGGAATGAATCAAGAAGTAGTAGTCACGTAATGCAAGTCTGGAGGATATTTTCCACATAGCTTCTCCTGATCTCCTGCCAGAAGATTGGAGAAACCACAGAGAAACAGAGAAAAAAAAGCCCCTTTACATTACAGAGGGAGATTGGGAGAACTCAGTGGAGATTCTATTGCTTTAAAAGCCTGTAGGCTGCTGAAGTAACAAAAGGCTTAGGAATGTCCAGCATTCCGAAGTCGCTGATGTGAAATTAAAGCGAAATCCTGCGGATGCTGGAAATCTGAAACAATAACAGAAAATGCTGGAAAAACTCAGCAGGTCTGGCAGCACCTGTGGAGAGAGAAATGGAGTTAATGTTTCGAGTCTGTATGACTCTTCTGCAGAGCTGAAGAGAAGTAGAAATGTGATGAAATTTAAACTATTTAAGGGGGGATGGAGCTGGATAGAAGACCTGGTGATAGGTGGGGACAAAGGAGAGATTGACAAAGTTCATGACATCTTTGTCAATCCCTCCTTTGTCCACATCTACTGCTGGCCTTCTCTCCAGCTCCACCTGCCCCACCCCCTTAAACAGTATAACTTTCATCACATTTCCACTTCTGTTCTGCTCTGAAGAAGGATCATACCGACTTGAAACATTAATTATGTTTCTCTCTCCACAGATACTGCCAGACCTGCTGAGTTTTTCCAGCATTCACTGTTTTTATTCCAACTTTTTAAGCCTTGGGAATGACTATCTCCAACAAGAGACAATCAAACCATCTCTCCTTGATATTTAATGTAATTACCATTGCTGAATTCCCCACCATCAACATCCTGGGGGGTTACCACTGGCCAGAAACTTACCTGGACCAGCCAAATAAATATTGTAGCTACAAGAGCAGTTCACAGCCTGGGAACTCTGCAGTGAGTAGCTCACTCCTTGGCTCTCCAAAGTCTGTCCACCACCTACAAGGCACATGCCAGCACTCTCCGCTTCATGAATGATTGCAGCTCCAACGAGAAGCTCAACGTCATCCAGGACAAAGTAGCCCCGCTTGATCGGAATCCCACCCACCACCGCAAACATTCACTCCCTCCACAGAGGGAGCACAGTGGCAGCAGCGTGTACCATCTACAAGATGCACCACAGCGGCTCATTAAGGTCCCTTCAACAGCACCTTCCTGTGACTTCTACCATCTGGAAGAACATGGTCAGCAGGTGCGTGGAAACACCATCAGCCAAAAGTTCTCCTCCAAGCTACACACCATCCTGACTTAGAAAAATATCACTGTTCATTCACTATCGCTGGTTCAAAATCCTGGAACTTCCTTCCTAACAGCACTGTGGGTGTACCTACAACACATGGGACTGCAGCGGCTCAAAGCAGCAATGACCACCACCTTCTCAAGGGCGATTAGGGATGGACAACAAATGCTGACCTTGCCAGCAGCCTCCAAACCCCATGCATGAATTAAAAACAAGACTGGTCTGTGTGTCTTAACACTGGACTGGGTGATTTTCTCACCCAGTAAATCACAGGAGGATCTGAGCCTGAATTACTTTTCTGACATGTCGTTAATTGAAAATTAAAAATATTACAAAAGATACAGCATGGAAATGGGCTATTCGGAGCAACCAGTTTGTGTCAGCATTTCCCAGTACTGTCCTCATGAAAAAATTGTTATAAATACATTTACCCACCCGTCCCCATATCTTTTCAACTCTTTTCCCCATCGTTAATCTATCCAATCTAATCTTCAATGTTGACATGTCTCAATCACTAACCGTGGAAGTGAATTCCACAGTCTCACAACACACAGGACAGAATTTGTCACTCGGTGTGTGCGCACACTCGCTCGACCCGCTCCAGCCTGAAACAGCGCGTGATGACTTCGAGCAAGCATCCCAACATCGGCGCTCATTCCTGCGCTATTTCGGTCAGCAGGCGCGAGCGGGCATCAGAGCCGGGCCCAGCATCAATGAAGGGGCCTATCGAGGCCACTAATGTAGTAGTCAACTGTGAATTTTCATTGCCTGCCCAACATTACGGTTGGTCAGTGTTGGGCGGGGGGTGGGGGGGAGAAAATCAGCTGGGTGGCCTTTGCATTTTGGAGGAAACCTCATCCAAGGGCAGGATGGGGTTTTGGATATTAAGTAAAAAAAAGGTCAAAATGTTTGGACAAAATTTACATCAGCCATACATATGTTCAGGTGACTGATCCTGAGTCGTGGACATTTTCTTCGATATTTGAAAATCTTTATTTATGGCTTTTGAATTCTTCAGCTCCCTGAGGCAGCTCTCTGCCTTGAGGAAGCTTTCTGTGAGCGCCCCCCTGTGCCCACGCTGACCTCAGCGCTCCCACAATTCTTTGAAACAATGCAACTGTCTATCTGTGGATCGTGGGTACAAACCTGCCTTTTTCTTTTCCTCTTCCCTTTTATTTCCATTAGTCCATTTTTATTTTATATGCTTTGACGGCAAGCTTTTAGTGATGAAATGTGACTCGCCTGTTCAGGATTTTCAGCATCAAGAAAGTCTGGAGCTTAAACTCACAGCTGACACACAGGAAGGAGTGCACCTGTCATTCAGACCTGATGGGCTGACACTTAGTTAAACTGAGGAGATTTAAGAGCCTCAGCATCAAGAAGCCATTGACAGCTTAAACCAGTGGGTTTACGCAGAAGGTGTGTACTTCGGAATTGACAGAAAATGCAAAGGCAACTGCTTCCTCCTGCCTTGTTAAATTTCAGTCTGCTCCTCTCATGCAGTCACGCTCATACAAAACGACTGCCACGAGGAGATAAAAATATACATGGGTTATTGAAACTATTGTGTCTGTCTGTCCAGGTACAATTTGTGCCCACATGGATTTACCCCAGCTCATTGAAAGGGCCAAATATGAAAAATATCAGGATATCAATCTGGGATTATAATTTGAATGATTCACAGAATCACAGAATTGTTTTGATTCAAAAGGAGGCCATTCAGCCCATTGTGTCTGCACCGGCTCTCTGAGCATTTAAACTCAGTGCCAATCTCCTGCCTTTTCCCCCTACCCCTGCACATTGTTTCTCTTAAAATAATCATCCAATGCCCTCTTGAATGCCTTAGTTGAACCTGCCTCCACCACACTTCCAGGCCGTGCATTCCAGACTCTAACTACTCGCTGTGTGAAAAAGCTTTTCTCACTTCACATTTGGTTCTTCTGGAAAACACTTTAAAACTGTGCCCCCTGGTTCTCGATCTGTTTATGAGTGGGAACAGTTTCTCCCTATCTACTCTGTCCAGACCCCTCATGATTTTGAAAACTTCTATCAAGCCTCCTCTTTGCCTTTTCCTCTCCAAGGAAAACAGTCCCAACTTCTCCAATCTTTTCCTCATAACTGAAGTGCCTCATCCCTGGAGCCATTCTCGTAAACCTCTTCTGCACTCTCCCCAATGCATTCACATCCTTCCTATAGTGTGGTGCCCAGAACTGTACACAATACTCCAGCTGAGGTCTAACCAGTGTTCATCATAACCTCCCTGCTGTTATACTCTATGCCCCAATTAATGAAGCCTAGAATACTTTAGAAACAGCTCTCTCTACCTGTCCTGCCACCTTTAATGGCTTATGTACATATACACCCGGGTCTCTCTGCTCCTGCACACCCTTTAGAATATATCCTTTTATTTTATATTGCCTCTCCTTGTTCTTTGTACCAAGTGCATCACCTCACACTTCTCCACATTGAACTTCATCAGCCCACTCCACCAATGTATCAATGTCCTTTTGAAATTCTACACTAGCCTCCTCACAGTTTACAATTCTCTCCCAAGTTTTGTGTCATCCACAAACTTTGAAATTGTCCCCTGCACACCAAGATCTAGATCATTAATATATATCAGGAAAAGCAAGGGTCCCAATACCTTGACCCCTGGGGAACTCCACTACAAACCTTCTTCCAGCCCGAAAAATACCCATTAACCATTACTTTCTATTTCATATCCCTCAGACAATTTTGTATCCACATTGCTCCTGTCCCTTTTATTCCATGACCTATAACTTTCCTCACAAGTCCATTGTGTGGCACTGTATCCAATGCCTTTTGGAAGTCCATACACACCACATCAACAGCCTTTGCCTCATCAACCATCTCTGTTAGCTCTTCAAAAAACTCCAGCAAGTTAGTTGACACAATTTTCCTTTAACAAGTCCATGCTGACTGTTCCGAATCAATCCACATTTTTCCATGTGACTATTAACTCTATCCCGAATAATTGTTTCTAGAAGTTTCCCTGCCACCCAAGTTATACTGACTGGTCTGTAATTGCAGGGCAGATCTTTACAACCTTTTTTGAACAAGGGCGTAATGTTTGTAATTCTGGAGTTCTCCAGCACCTCTCCCAAATCCAGGGAACATTGAAAGATTGTGGCCAATGCCTCTCCAATTTCCAATCTCACTTCCTTCAATGTTCTTGGATGTATCTCATCTGGCTCAGCGCCTTATCAATTTTAAGTACTGACAGCTTATCCAACACCTCCTCCTTATCAATTTTAAACCCTTCTAGTGACTGATTCTCCTCCTCTGTCCCCATGGCCTGGGCAGCACCTACCTCGTAGGTAAAGACAGATGCAAAGTATTCATTTAACACCTCAGCCATGCCTCTTGCCTCCAAGTGTAAATCCCTTTTTGGTCCCTAATCGGCCCTTCTCCTCCTTTTACCACCCTCTTACTATTGACACGTTTACAGAATACTTTGGGATTTCCTTCATAATCCCTCTTTGCTTCTCTTAATTGCTTTTTCACATCACTTCTGAACCTTCCATATTCAGCCTGGTTCTCAGTTGTATTTGCTCCCTGACACCTGTCATAAGAACACACTTTCTTCTTTAACTTAATTTCTATCTCCTTTGTCAACCAGGGAGTTCTGGATTTGTTTGTCCTACCTTTCCCTTTTGAGGGAACATGCCTTGACTGTGTCCAAACCAATGCCTCTTTGAAAGTAGCCCATTGTTCAGCTATTGTTTTTCCCGCCAACCTTTGGTTCCAGTCTATCTGGCCCAGTTCTGTTCTTGCCCCATTGAAGTCTGCTCTCCGCCAGTTGTTAATTCTTACTCTGGATTGACCAATATCCCTTTTCACTGTCATCCTAAACTTTAAGATACAATGATCACTGTCCCCTAAATGTTCCCCCACTGTCACATGATTTACTTGGCCCACCTCATTCCCAAGAACCAGATCTAGCAATGCCTCCTTTCTTGTTGGACTGGACACATTCTGCTGTAGGAAATTCTCCTGAACACAATCTAGGAACACTTGTCCCTCACTGCCCCTAACACTACCACTATCCCAGTTTACATATGGGTAATGAAAGTCCCCAATTATGTTTGCACTTCTCTGTAATTTCCTTGCAGATTTGTTCCTCTATATCCTTCGCACTCGCTGGTGGTCTATATATTACACTGAGCAATGTAAAATTCAAGCCTGCTGGATTTCAGTTCACATATTGCAATCACATAAGGCCCCATAAAATCCCACCGTTCTGATGGCACAGTACAATCCAACACTTGGGATCGGTTTGTGCTATTCTTGTCAGTGGTTAACTCAAGTATTTGATACTGCTGTAGGAGCTTCAGTGATAGGCCTGATCCCAACAAGGAATTCTGATATGGGACAGGGCTCGGATGCTTCGTCTGCCACCCTCATCTCTCAATGAGGGACATCACTATGACATCGTTCCTTATGCACATGCTCCGTAGCTATTATTAGAGATAAACCTTTTTGCTACATCATTAGGGTTGCCAACTGTGATCAAATGTATTCCTGGAGGTTTCATCTCATGACTTGCCCCCCTACTCCAATCATTCATTGGTCAACACATCCCTCCTTGTGACACACTGCCTTCCTATGCCAATTGGAAAGCAAAAAGACTCATTACCCAATTGAATGATGCTTCTCTCTCATCCAAACAGTCCTTTTCTTCCCGTTTTCAATATTTTAATAGCTGGTGAAGAGAAATTTTCAAAGAAAATTTGAAAAAACACAATCTTCTTCAATGTTCCGACGATTTTTCTCCAGACTTGCAAACAGCGGTGTCCTGGAGATTGATCTTCAACTCCTGGAGATTTCAGGCCAATCCTGGAGGGTTGGCAACCTAAGCAACATCCACCTGAGGCAACAGATGAGACCTTGGCTTCATATGCCACCTCTGACAGTGGACGGCACCTCCTCACTACTGCATTGAAACGTCAGGCTAGATTTTTGGACTTAATTCTCCAGAGTAGCTCTTGAACCCAGAACCTGCTGAGTCAAAGGTAAGAGCACTGCCCACTGAACTATAACACCAGAGGCATGTTGGTGCTTGTATTTGTCAAGTTTCGATTTCAGCAGACTGACGCTCCTGATTCCTGCCAGCTCTCAGCGCTTAGACTGCGAAGGCCGATTCCACATCCCAGTGTTGGAATTGTCGACCCAGCTCACTCTGGATTCCATGATAAGGATGCTGGATTTAGCAATGGGAAAACGGGAAGCTGTCCCACAGGTCCCGGCCTTCTACACTTAAAATTAAACAACTGGCGGCGTGAAAACCCTGGAAGTCGGATAATCGAAGAAGGCTTCAAGCAACACCAAGAATTAAAATGTTAACTGGATGAAACGCAACCTGTCTGCTCTTAGCACAAGAAGCAGCAAAACATATCAGGATTGAAAGTCCACCACACCAACATCCACAGCAAGCATTGGATGGACCTCCTGATGATTTCTGGTGCTCACCCTGCCAGAACTTGCAGAGCCAGAGGGCAATCATCCCATTGGCATGGCTCAGGTTGGTATCTGTGCCACTCTGGCAGTATTTGGTCTTCCCTTTAACAGTGGAAAGTACAGCAGAAGTGAGCCATTCTCGGAGGGAGGGGGGGGCGGTGGGGGGGGGTGCGGTGGTGGTGGGGTGGGGGGGCTGGTGGTGGGTTGGGTTGGAAGGGGAGGATGCTGCATGTTGGGGACTCTTCAGAAAGAGAGTGAGTCCTCTCCTATTGACCACTTTCCTTACAGGGTGAAAATATGGCCCCATAAAAATTCCATTTCAAGGAGCAAGCGATGATCCCAACCAATGTTCCCCCTAAACCGTGCGGCAACCCTAAAGTTCCTGTGCAGGCTGTGTATGGGCCCAAGTTACCACTTGCACAAAAATCTTTAAAGGGGCCATGCACTCCAAAAGAAATTGGAGGGAGCATTGATCCCAGCCAAGACCTTCAGGTGGGGCCCAGAACTGTCATTGGTTACCGGAAAGTCAAAAACAAAAAGTAAAGGATTGACTTTCTTTCACTTCAGAGGTGATACGACACTCCAATACTCCCAGCGGAGATAATCACTCGTAAGGAGCACCTCTTGGGAAATCTCAGGTATGTAGCCATGAAACTCCCTCTTCATATTTTCTACACTGATAGGGCAGAATATTGCGCTCATCGGGTGGGCAGGCAAAAAGGCCAAGTGGCCTTTGCATTTTTGGCAAAACCTCATCCATGGGCGGGATGAGGTTTCATCCAGTGATTTAAAAAAGAAAGCTTTCTACATATTTTACATGTCCCTGCTCATGTTTCCTACATTACGACAGTGATCACACTTCAAAAGTACTTCCTTGGCAATGAGAGATGTCTGGTGGCCATGCAAGTCTTTCTTTTTACTTATATTTTACCTGTATCCAGCCCAGCCACCAATCAAGGAGGAGGTGGTGGCCTAGTGGGATTGTCGCTGGACTAGGATTCTAGAGACCCAGGGTAATGTTCTGGGGACCTGGGTTTGAATCCCACCACAGCAGATGGTGAAATGTGAATCTAATAAAGATCTGGAATTAAAAGTCTGATGATGACCATGAAACTATTACTGATTGTTCACAAAGGAAATCTGCCATCCTTACCTGGTCTGGCCTACATGTGACTCCAGACCCACAGCAATGTGGTTGACACTTAAAAAAATGCCATCAGAGCAAGGGCAATTAGGGATGGGCAATAAATGCTGACCTAGCCAGGAACAAACAAAAAACTAGCAGCCTGCCTGGGAGGGAGTACCAGTGACAGGAAGTCACAGCCCTGGGGGGGCAATTGAGAAGGGGAAGGTAGGCCCTTGCACTGGGAGGGAGGGAGGGAGAGAGAAGAAGGGACATCAGGGCTGGCAGTGGAAATTGGAAGGAGCTGGAGCGAAGCCATGACTGACAGAGGGAAGACTGAAGGGAAACATTACTGCTCCTCCTAATTCACAAGGAATACTGTCAAAGGAATTTATTCTGTGGAGCTGATAACTCTCACTTTCCTTTCAGTCCTGGTAAACCTCAACAGCAGCGACGAATTTAAACTCGGCCAGTCAAACAGCACACAAAACCAGCATTGTAAAAATGGCAACGAGTGCATGTGTGACCTGGTAAGGTCCCGTTTTATGCTTTAACCGCTGTCCCCATATCCAATCCTCTCCCACCCTTTGAGTGGTGAGGAAGGGGTTAATGTGGAGGCTTCAGTGTCTTGGCTTACACATGAAAAATGGGCACTTGAGTGACCTGCCAGCTCCTTTAGAGATGTATTGAGGTATTACACACATCTGGAATGGTTATGAAATCTTTGGAGACATGGGCAGGGTTTTTCCCTTGTCGGGCGGGGTCAGTGGGTCCAGTTGGGAAGCTGACGACTGCCCACCATCGGGGCCGGACCGCGATTTCACGTTAGCGGGCTAGTTAAGGCCCATCCCAGGGTGAAACGCGTGCGGCAGCGCTCAGCGCTGTCTGTGTGGGGGGAAGGAGGAGGGCGAGCACGCAACTGTGTGTGGCTGTGCGCAGGAAAAGCTCCCTGAGGCACAGAGCTTCCTCAGGGAGATGAAGAGATGAAGAAATAAAAATAAACAAATTAAAATTGTTAAAAAAAAAGTTCCCTCATGTGACTCTGTCATGTGAGCAGGGACATGTTCTTAATGAAATGTTAACATTGATATTTTATTTTTAGTTGCTGTTGGAAACCTCATCCTGCCCGGGGATGTGGTTTCCTAAATAGGGCAAAGGCCGCTTGGCCTTTTCGCCCGCCCCACCAACCGTTAAGGTTGGACAGGCCGCAAAGAATAACATTTAATTAAATCTTTAATGGCCTTAATAGGCCTTTTAATTGTTGGCGAGCGCACTGCTGACTCCCACACGCGCCCACCGACCAAAATATTGTGTGAGTGCGCGATGACTTCAGAACGCTTACCCGACGATCGCACATGTCATTTTACACTCGAGCAGGTCGGGTACGCACCCAACCGCTCAGCGAAAAATCCTGCCCCTGGAGAGGGTGGGATCTCGAAGTTACCAAAATAGCCTTTGCATTACAGAGTCAAGGAGATGGTGGGTAACAAGATGATGGTGATGAGTGGGGAGCTCGGAAGACCAGAGCAGATGAGAAACATTGAAGATGTGGATAAGGAGAGTCATACGGACTCGAAACGTTAACTCTGTTTCTCTCTCCACAGATGCTGCCAGACCTGTGCTGTGTTTTTCCAGCATTTTCTGTTTTTATTTATTATTATTGAAGATGTGGAGGCGGGTTTGTGTAAGAAACCCAAGGGGTGGAAATCTCAGAGATGGGTGATCTTGGAGATAATGAGAGGATGGAGGGATTCCTGAGACATAGAAAGCACAGAACATTGGAACACGCAGATCCACAGTGTGCTGTGGTGGTGGGGGAGGAGAAAACTTCAGGAACATGAAGCCAGACAGATTGGGACAGAATATGGGGCCTTCAAAACAGGATGAGAGTGGAGACAAGCTTGGAGATGTGAGGAAGGTGCAGGAGTGGATAATGGAGAGAGTACAGGTTCTCAAAGCTGGACAGATAAATATTCCCATCCAGGCAAACTCTGGATTAACACACGTTATAATATTTATCACTAAAAACGTACAAGAGTGCAGCATTATATGGTACAAAAATCTACACCTGAAAGCTTAGTGTGGAGCTTTCCTTTCAGAGTCATAACTTTCACAAGAAGCAGTCAGTAAAGTAATGGGGAGGAGGTGTGTTTGATGAAAAGGTTAAACTGGCCAAAATCAGCGGGTCAGGTAAATTGCCCATACAGTGTTTCAGCAGTGAACTTATTTTACAAAAGAAAACATGCCAACAATCTAAAATGGCTCAGTTAACACCCTAGGTGTTTACTTCTAGTGGAACGTTAGAATTTTCATAGGTGGCAAATGAGCAAATAAACCGGATTATTCACACTACCATCTTTAGCCAATGGTTTGGCGTCTTGCCTACCGATAAAATGCCACATCAGTGTGGAATTCAGACAAAGAAATGTATAATTTGAAAGTTCCTCTTGAACCGCATTTATTGTTTCATTTTTGTTTTGAATGCTCAATGTTAACAGCCACCCCTCAACTGATTCATGCGATAATGCAAATGGTCTCTAGCAGGTCAATAATGTTGACATTGTAGAGATTTTTCACATGTTCTGTCATGTACCAAGCAACTCAAAGCTTGTATCTAAATACACTACAAATAGCCTATCGGTCATTCAAACTCATTCTTTTCTATTTGAAGCACTGTTTCACCTTTCAATGATGTAAATCAGCTAGTGTCCTATAGCTAGCTAGCTGCCCACCAAACAATGCACCAGTTGACTGAAATACACAACATTTTGAGAGTTTTGAACTGAGAACAAAATACTGCTGGAAAACTGAAACAAGACAAGAAAATGCTGGAAACATTCAACATGTCTGTTGAGAGAGAAAAACTGAGTTTACATTTTCAGAACGAAACCCTTCCTCACAACCTCTACTCTGAGGAAAGGGGGAATGTTTCCAGCATTCTGTTGATTTTCTAATAGAATATTTCCTAAATGACATTTCAAAATTACTTAATTGGCTGAAAAACGCTTAGGAAAGTCCCACAGTTATGAATAGTGTATAAATGCACGTTCTTTCTTTTAACACTCATTGCTTTGTTAACACAAAGCAGATCTAAAACTCACTATTAAAAGAGCACACTTCTCATTGAAAGGTTTATCAAATGTTTTACGCGCAGTATGGAGTTGATTTGTGCATTTTTGATACTATAATTCCACGTGAAATTCACACAAAGCTGAATTATTTAAAATTTTTAGTGACAGAATGTTAACATCTGTTTAATTGGCCTCTCCCGATAGCTAATTTATATTATAGGTAAGGTGGCTCTGTTCTTAAAACCGATTGCCTAAGCTCTCCGGGTGTAATCTTGGAGTTGAGTTTACTTAGAAATCTCTGTGTTTTTAAGACCAAAAATTCCTTCTGACAGCCTCAAAAATCTCGTCAGGATTTTAACCGTCATAGTTCCTGAATTCAATTTCCAACTAATTCAGCCTCTGCCTCTGAGTCAGCTTTTGTCCGGTAAATGAGAAAACCAAAGCCAAACTGGAAAAAATGCTAAAATCCCGAAAAAAAATTTAGTCAAGTTATGAAGCCAGCGTAGTTCTTTCAAAAGCTGCTAGAGTGGGTCATTAAGTGAAGAAGGAGCCAGATTTCCATTGACTTAAAGACGATCTTACCGGTTTGTCGAGTAGACATTAATGGGCTTGATTTCACTTTACAGACACAATTCAATGTTTAGATCCATTCCAATTTTTGCAGTTCGCTCAGATCCAATCCCACACTCCCTGAAACCTCAATCAGTTTAAAATTAATGCCTATACATCAAGAGGCAGAATGCTGGACGTCCTCAACACGCTATTGCATTCACAAATGTTAAACACTCTGGTAACGGGGCAGGGAACAGGAGCTGGGGGGGTGGTTGGGTGGCTGGGGAGTTGGTGGTGATATGGGAGTGGGGTGGGGAGGTGGGAGGTGGTGAGTGGGTGCGCATTGAAAATGATCACATGTCTTCAGGAATCTGTAGCAATGCTTGAAGCATTACACAGCCTGTATTTAAATGTCAGCAAGTGCCAGTGGATGCTTTCGCCATCTGCTTTCAGCATTCCCATTGCTGTGTCAAGCCAGTGCTACGCCACAATGCTAATAATCCCACCTTCTAAACTAGGTCCCCATAGGATTTATCCTCCATCACTTCCCGGGGGAGAACTGAGTGTACAGCTGCACATGGGATTTTCTCGAGCTACTCGACCATGAAATCCGTAGACAGACCCTGAGATTCTTGGGACTGGGGGAGAGCAGGAAGCAGGATTTTGACATGAGTGTGAGGATGGGGTTTGGGGGTGGAGACACGAGGGTTGAGATACAGAGCAGCCATGTTCTGACTGTATAGCACGGCAGAACTGAGGGGCTGAATGGCCTATCCTTATTCCTGGTGTTCTTCCTATAACCGAAGAGCAACTTCCTCCTGGCCAGGCTGGCACTGAGATGAACTTTTCATAGTATGGGGACCCACCAGCTATAAGTTCAGGAATACAGCCCACTGGCGACAACAAGCATATGCTAGTACATGTGCCAGGATGTTGACCTCGTGAACTTCAGCTCCTGTCTTTTGTTAGAGGTTTGGACAAAGACAGGAAAACTGGTGCCTCTAGCAGTCCAAGCAAAATCCATGCCTATTTTCCAGGGTTTAGTGCCTTGGAACGACATCTATGTTTATCCACAGTGCCAGTTCCCCATAACATTAATGCACACGGGCCTACCCTATAACATGTCATTGGCATGAGCCAGGGGAAGAGTGGAGGTGGCAAATATTCAGGGGGCAGAATATAACACTCGTAGGGCAGGCGCGCGCCATACCTGGCCGAGCGTGAAATGGCGTCGGGCGAGCATTCTGACATCATCGCGCGATATTTCGGTCGGCGGTTGCGCTACCGACAATTAGAAGGCCTATTAAGGCCATTAAAGTTATATTGAAAGAAATTTTTCACGGCCTGTCCAACCTTACGGTCGGCGGGCAGGTGAAAAGGCTGAGCAGGCTTTGCCTTTTTTAGGAAACCTCATCCACGGGCGGGATGAGGTTTCCAACAGCAAATAAAAATCAAATATAAAATTTAACATTTCATTCATAACGTGTCCCAGAGTCACAGGTGGGGACATGTTTTATAACATTTTAAAAATCTTTGGTCAGAATTTTACGTTCAGCGTGAGTGCATTTGCCTGACATTTCTGAGCATAATATGATGCGTGATGTCAGGCGTGTGTCATGACATCATGGCACAGTTGCGCAATATGTCGTTCAACAGTTGCGCCTGCCGATAATTGAAAGGCCTATTAAGACCATTAACGAGTTAATTAACTTGAAATTCATGCTGTAAAGGCAAAAAGGCCAAGCGGCCTTTACATTTTTTAGGAAACCTCATCCACAAGTGGGATGAGGTTTCCGAAAGCGATTACAAATTAGATAAAAACTTTATTTTGAAATTAGAAACTTGTCGCATCTCATGTGACACAGTCACATGAGGGGACACGTTTCATTTAAATTTTTATTGTATTTATTCATGTTTTTTAAAACGTGCTTCAGTCTCCGTGTCTCAGGGGATTGAAGCTAGAACTGAGCGCTAGGCCCACTCTCCCTCCTCCCCCCTGCCCGCACAGGTAGCGTTCAGCACTGCCACTCGCAATCCACGCAGGGAGGGGCCTTAGCTGGCCCGTTCGCGTGAAATCACGGTGCAGAGCCAATCGCGGGTGGATTCCCAACCGGCCCTGCCTACTCCCACCCAGCCCGCCTGATGAGGGAAGAATTCCGGCCTTTATTTTTTAACGTTCAAAATTCTCCATGTCCCCGAGGCAGCTCTGTGACTCAGGGAGCTTTTCCACACACATGTGCGAAGTTGCGCTGTCATGTGTGTTTCACGCTGGGCACGCTTCAGCTGGCCCACCAGCGTGACATTGCAGTCTGGCCCCGATCGCAGGCTGCAGTCGGCTTCCTGAACGCCCCCACCCACCCCCCCAACCCAGCCCACCCGGCAAGGGAAAATTCCTGGCCAGGGAGTCAAAAGCTTATCATTGGAACGAGGTATTTCCTAAGCAGCTTGTTTTACTTTTAAATAAGAAATTGGAGTCTTCATTTGTACTGAATATACTACTACTGCCCTTGCCTTCATCTGATTTAATTTCCCTGAACTGCTGATCTATTTTCTCTGGGACAAGGAAGAATATCTCTGTGTGCAGAGTTATTAGACTGAAAATGCTATTGCTGTCTTACATATTAGTAACTATGGTGAGGAAGACAGAGGGACAGAATTGAAAAGTTAGGCCATTCTGCCCACCTCTCAATAATCTCATGCCTCGTCACCAAGATCTGTTTATAACCCATTATTAATTTAGACAATCAAAAATCAATGGAAACTATCTCCCCTGATATATATGCAACTCTTGTTGCTATGAGGTAATAGCTTTCATTGTTGATAATGATAAATAGTGTTAATGATCGGCTCTCATTCATTACAACATGTACTGTCAGAGAAAGTCAGCCCTGGCTCACGTCTGAGTCACAAGGTTCAGGGTTTAAGTCCTACTCCAGAGCTTGAGCACAAACATCAAGGCTGATCCTCCAGTATTGACAGAGTGCTGCATTGTTGGAAGTGCTGACTTTTGGTTAAAACGTTAAACTGAGACCCCACCAGCTCTGATGGAGTAGATCCATGGCACTATTTTGAAGAAGAGCAGAAGAGTTGTCCCCAGAGCCCTGGGCAATACTTATTCCTCAACCAGCATCATAAAAAAGAGATTGCCTGGCCATTATCACATTACCATTCATGAGGTTTTGTTGTGTACAAAATTCGCAGCTGCATTTCCTACATCCACCACAGTGACTATACTACAAAAATACTTCATTGGCTGTAAAGTGCTTTGACATGCACCGTGGTTGTGAAAGGTGCTATATAAATGCAAGTCTTTCTTTGTTTTTATACCTTGGCCTTTCTTGTAGGTTATGACTTTCTGTGGTACATGAACTGTTTTAGCAGAAAGTCCCTCTCTCGTCTTAGTGCCACCTTTATGGTTTTATTTAGAAGCTCTAAGTACAGTACTACACTCACAGCAGAAGTGTGCTGCAGGAAGATTTACTACTGCACATCTGTTAGTGGTCATGGGCACACAGCATCACCACCTTAGACTGAAGTCTCGCCTTATTTAGTCAATGAATCTGGCTTAGAGGCAGCAGGCAGTCTGCATGTCATGGGATCTGCTCTTTGTTTTTAACGGGATTTGAGTTGGAATAAAGCATTCAAATAAATGCCCTTGCATAAATCTTGGAATGATTTTCTGAAATTGTCCTCCATCATTTGCTGCTCATGAGTATGTTTCCTTGAGACTTGAGCAGCTAATCCAGGCTGACATTCTCAAGGCAGTATTGAGGGAGCCCTGCACTGTCTGAGGTGCCATCTTTCAGATAACCTAAGCACCATCTGCCCTCTCAGGTAAAAAAACTCATGACACAATTTCAAAGAAGAGAAGGGGAGCTCTTCCTGGTGGCCTAAGCCAACATTTATCCATCAACCAACATTACCATCAAACCCTGGTTCAATGAAGAGTGTAGGAGGTCATGCCAGGAGCAGCACCAGGCATACCTAAAAATGAGTTATCAACTTGGTGAAGTTTAAACACTGGACTACTTGCGTGCCAAACAGCATAAGCGGTAAGCGAGAGATAGCACTAAGCAATACCACAACCAACAGATCAACTCTAAGCTCTGCAGCAACATCCAGTCATGAATAGTGATCAACTAAATGACTAACTGGAGGAGGAGGCTCCACAAATATCCCCATCTTCAATGATGGGGGAGTCCAGCAAGTCAGTGCAAAAGAAAAGGCTGAAGCATTTGCTACAATCTTCAGTCAGAAGTGTTGAGTGGATGATCCATCTCGGCCTACTCCCTAGGTCCCCAGCATCACAAGTGCCAATATTCAGCCACTTCGATTCACGCCAGGTTATATCAAGAAACGGCTGAAGGCACTGGATTCTGCAAAGCCTATGGGCCCTGACAATATTCCAGCAATAGTACTGAAGACTTGTGCTCTAGAACTTGCTGCACCCCTGGTTAAGCTGTTCCAGTACAGCTACAACACTGGCATCTACCCGGCTATGTGGAAATGGCCCAGGTATGTCCTTGATGCCACTCGGTCAACAACACCTTCCAAAACTGCAGCCTCTACCACAAGGACAAGGGCAGCAGATGTTGGGAACACCACCACCCCCAAGTTCCCCTCCAAGCCACACACCATCCTAACTTGGAAATATATCGCTGTTCCTTGTCGCCAGGTCAAAATCCTGGAACTCTCTCCCTAACAACACTGTGGGTGTACCTACACCACGTGGGCTGCAGCAGTTCAAGAAGGCAGCTCACCACCACCTTCTCAAGGGCAATTAGGGATGGGCAATAAATGCTGGCCCAGCAAGCGATACCCACATCCTGTGAAAACATTTTTAAAAACATTACTATAAAGATAACAGTTTGGGGTAGAGTTTCCGTTTTGGGAGCAATTAGCAATCTGGCTGTAAATTGAGTTGAAAATTGTACTAGTTTTCTCAGTTGAACTTCTTGATCAGATTTTCACTACCTCTTATGTGTATATCCCAAACTTAAAATTTTCCATGAATCAGAGAAGTCAGGAGAAATTCTATTAAACCGCTGAAAATGGGGTTATCACAACAAAAGAAGCATTTTAATCAGATTTTACAATACGTAGTCTAAGCATTCTAGGGCTAACTCTACCAATCTTCAACACAAGATATCAATCCATGAACTGGACTGTAACGAGTAGACAATCTGGTGGAAACCAATGTGGGTGGATAAGACTACGGCTTAAGAGCGATGATTTGTTATGGGAATCGTTCACAGTTTTAGAAGCATATATTTTATAATTATGGCCATCCAAATATGATATTAAACCATTGCTAAGAGCCCTTGACTGCAGCTGTCATTTGGTTTCCCATTAATACCACTGAGCCTAAACAAATTCCTAACCAAAATAATTGCAGTGACATGAAAAAAAGTTAGCTCGTCTTTAATGTAGATAAATATGGCTTCATACTGGTAACCACAGATTTGTACACCTCAAAGACTCTCTAAATCTTGAAACAAATAAAAATTGCATACTTTCAACAACTTGATTAAGGTTGTGCAGAATGAAGACATCATCAGTTAATGCAATAAACATAGGAAATTCTGGAAATACCCATCAGCTGGAGGGAGGAACAGATTTAACATTTCAAGTCGATGACCTTCAGTCATAACTAGGAAACGTTCGAGATAAACAGATTTTTAAGAAACTTCAGAGGTGGGAAAAGGATGGAAAGAACAGAAGGGCTGCTCTGTGATTGGTTGGAAGGTGGGAGAAATTCAAGGACAAAAAGGATTGACTGTTCAAGGAAAAGGGGGGGTTACTGGGGTGAGAAACAAAAGGCTGGATTTTTAAAAGGGTTTGGGGTCCATATCAGAGGCAGGCAGACAACTTGGCACTGCCAGCTTCTGTGCTGGTTCGGTGCCACGATCCCTCCTGTTCCTGAACCACTTTGAATGAGGCTGCTCAGGGTCGATGGCTGGAATGTGGCAGACAGCCAATTGAGGCCAATTACAGGGCCTATTAAGGCCCTATTCCCACACTGACTGAAATTTCCAGTCAGCAATGCGGTGGCTCTTGGATCACATCCAGGCCAACGTGGTGGGCTCAGAACCAGTGAGGGTCCCTCCACCAAATGGACCCAAAACGGTCACCAGACCACAGCTGTGGCCACTGGCCATCCCTGAGAGGGGCTGCCCCTCCAGGATCATTGCCAGGCAGCTTTCCTTAATGAAAAATTAAAATAAACTTACCTTCATTTCCCCCTTGTTGTCTCCATGTTCACTTTGGCAGCCTCCGGCCTGGGCTGGTGGGGCGGCCAATCACTGATGCTGAAGGGCCTCCCATTGGGCCCTCCAACTTCGGGAGCCTGCCCGCCATCCCTGATTGGACAGCGAACATGCCCCCTGGTCTGTAATGAGTTGAAGATTTGAAAATCCCCATGAGTGTGCCTAGAGCATGCCGTCTGGTGTCGGGACTCAGAACAAGCCCCCTTTTCCAGTTTCTAACCCCTGATTGAAAATCCAAAAGGTGGATCTAGAGGAGGTTTAAATGCGAAAAAACAGAATGATCACCAATAGCTCCAACCCCGCCCACGCCCCCACATCTGATCCATTTCACATGCTACTGCTCCCATCCCCTTTCCCTCTCTCCCAGGACTATGATTCTCTCTGCCCTCACCTTTCACCCCACCAGGCTCTATATTCAACGAATCATTCTTTGCCATTTCCGTCATCTCCAGTGTGATTTGATTAGGCAAGTTACAACCCTCCAGACTTAACATTGAGTTTACCAATTTCAGACCAGAACCTCTGCTCCCTTTTTTGGGACAGCAGCCATTGGTAACGATCCTGATTTATTTTCCCGTTTACTCCTCCTCTCGAAACATCTTTTGTTTCTTTACTTGTCCCAATCCCGACCATTTATGCCTCACACCATCGTTCCTATTATCATTTAGTCTGTCCTACCTTCCACCCCATCACAAACCTTCCCTTTTGTTTTTGCCCCAGCTTCTCCCTTTCCCTGCCTCTGAGCGCATGGGAATCCTATTAGATTTTTGTCCCCCCATTCTGATGAAAGGTCATTGACCTGAAATGTTAGCTCTATTTCTCTCTCCACAGATGCCACCAGCATTTTTTGCTTTCCTCACAGATTCCTGTACCTGTGGTATTCTGCTTTTGTATCAGCTAATGCTAGCTCTTTGGAACAGACAGTTATGGGGCTAGACTGGAGAAACTGGGGTTCTTTCTCCTTAGAGAAGGTTAAGAGGAGGTTTGACAGTGTTCAAAATCACGAGGGGACTGGACAGAGTAGTTAGGGAGAAACTGTTCCCATTGAAGGAAGAGTAGCAAACCAGAGGACACAAGTTTAAGGTGATTGACAAAACAACCAAAGGCAACATGAGGATAAACTCTTTTTATGCAGCGAGATATGGGATCTGGGATGCACTGCTTGAGGCTGTGGTTGAAGGAAGATACAATCAAGGCTCTCAAAAGGGTATGAGATAAACCACTGAAGAGAAAAATTTGCAGGGCCATCAGGAAACCGTGGGAGAGTGGGACTAGTTGAGTTGCTACTTCAGGAACGATCCCATCAGATTGGAAGTTGGCACCACTTTTCAAGAAAGGAGGGGGAGAGAAAACAGTGAACTGCAGGCAGTTAGCCTAAAATAAGTTCTTGGGAAAATGCTGGAACCTATTAATAAGGAAGTCTTAACAATGCACTTAGAAATGCATAGTATAATTAGAACAAGTCAACATGGTTTTACTAAAGGGAAATCCTGTTTGACAAATTTATTAGAGTTTTTTTGTGGATGTTACCTGGAGGGTAGATAAAGGGGAACCAGTAGATGTAGTATACCTGGATTTCCAAAAGGCATTCAATAAGGTGCCAGACAAAACATTAATAGGAAAGATAAGGGCCCATGGAGTTGGGGGTAATATTTTAGCATGGATAGAGGATTGGTAAACAGATAGAAAGCAGAGAATGGACATAAATGGGGCTTCCTCAAGCTGGCAAATAGTGAATAGTGGAGTGCCACAAGGATTAGTCCTGGGGCCTCAGCTCTTTACAATCTATATAAATGACTTAGATGAAGAGATAGAGAGTAATGTATCAAAGTTTGCTGATGATACAAAGATAGGTGGGAAGGTAAGCTGTGGGGAGGAAACAGGGAGGCTGCAAAGAGATATAGACAGGTTAAGTGAGTGGGGACCAAGATGGCAGGTGGAGTCAAATGTAGAGAAGTGTGAAAATATTCACTTTGGTCGTAAAAATGGGAAACCAGAATATTTTTTAGAAGGAGTGAAACTTGTAAGTACTGATGTTCAAAGAGACTTGGGCGTGCTCATACAAGGAACGCAGGAAGTTAGCTTGCAAGTGCAGCAAGCAATTGGAAGGCAAATGGCATGTTGGCCTTTACTATAAGAAGATTGGCATTCAAGAATAAAAAAGTGTTGCTGTGATTGTACAAGGTTTTGGTGAGGCCACATCTGGAATACTGTGTGCAGTTTTGGTCTCCATATTTAAGAAAGGATATACTTGCATTGGAGGCGCTACAGCAAAGGTCCCCTAGATTGTTCCCTGGAATGAGGGGGTTGTCCTATGATGAGGGGCTGAGTAAATTGCGCTTATATTCTCTGGAGTTTAGAAGAATGAGAGGCGATCTCATTGAAACCTACAACCCTGAAGGGGTTTGACAGGGTAGAAGCTGCAAAATTGTTTCCACTGGTTGGGGAGTCCAAAACACGGGGGCTCAGTCTCAGGATAAGGAACCAATCATATAGGACTGAGATAAAGAGAATTGAGAACCAAGAGGAATACAGAAGGTTCAGAGGGGAGGTGAAAAAGCATATTAGAGAAGCGAAGAAGGATTATGAGAAAAGACTGGCAGCCAATATAAAGAGGAATCCCAAAGTCTTCTGTAGGCATATAAGTATTAAAAGGGTGGTCAAAGGAAGAATAGGGCTGATTAGGGACCTAAAGAGGAATTTACACATGGACGAAGGGGCCAAGACTGAGTATTAAATGAATACTTTGCATCCGTCTTTACCAAGGAGGTAGATGCTACCCAGGCCATGGTGACAAATGAGGAAACTCTGTCACTAGAAGGGTTCAATATTGATAAGGAGGAAGTGTTGAATAGACTGTTGGTACTTAAAGTTGACAAGGCACCGGGACCGGATGAGATGCATCCAAGGATATTGAAGGAAGTGAGAGTAGAAATTGCAGGGGCGCTGGCCATAATCTTTCAGCCTTCCCTAGACTCAGGGGTGGTGCCAGAGGACTGGAGAATTGCAAACATTACACCCTTATTCAAAAAAGGTTGTAAGGATAAACCCAGCAATAACAGACCAGTCAGTTTAACTTCAGTGGTGGGCAAGATTCTCGAAACAATTATTCAGGACAGAATTAGTCGTCACATGGAAAAACATGGGTTGATAAGGAAGAGCCAATATGGATTTCTAAAGGGGAAACGTGTTTAACTAACTTGCTGGAGTTTTTTGAAGAGGGAACAGAAAAGGTCGATGAGGGTAATGCTGTCGATGTGGTGTACATGGACTTTCAAAAGGCATTTGACACGGTGCCACACAACAGACTTATGAGAAAAGTTATTGCTCATGGAATAAAAGGGACAGTAGCAACGTGGATACAAAATTGGCTGAAAAATAGGAAGCAGAGAGTAATGGTCAATGGATATTTTTCAGGCTGGAGGAAGGTTTGTAGTGGAGTTCCCCAGGGTTCAGTTTTGGGACCCTTGCTTTTCCTGATATATATTAATGATCTAGATCTTGGTGTGCAGGGGACAATTTCAAAGTCTGCGGATGATATGAAGCTTGGGAGTGTTGTGAACTGTGAGGGGGATGGTGTGGAACTTCAAGAGGACATAGACAAGTTGGTGGAGTGGACAGATAGTTGGCAGATGAAGTTCAATGTGGAGAAGTGTGAGGTGACGTATTTTGGTAGGAAGAACAGGCGACATAAAATAAGGGGTGGTATTATGAAGGGGATGCAGGAGCAGAAAGACTTGGGTGTATATGTGCATAGATCATTGAAGGTGGCAGGACAGATGGAGAGAGCAGTTAATAAAACATATAGTATCCTGGGCTTTATTAATAGGGGCATTGAGTACAAGAGTGGGAGGTTATGCAGAATTTATATAAGACCCTCGTTAGACCTCAGCTAGAATATTGTGTACAGTTCTGGGCACCATATTATAGGAAGGATGTGGAGACATTGGAGAGAATGCAGAAGAGGTTTACAAGAATGGTCGCAAGGATGAGCTATGAGGCTAGATTGGAGAAGTTGGGGCTGTTTTCCTGGCAAGGGAGAAGGCTGAGAGGAGACTTGATAGAAGTTTGCAAAATCATGAGGGGTCTGGACAGAGTAGATAGGGAGAAACTGTTCGCGCTTGTAAAAGGATCACGAACAAGAGGGACAGATTTAAAGAGATTTGCAAAAGAAGCAAACGTGACATGAGAAAAAACTTTTTCACACAGCGAGTGGATCGAGTCTGGAATGTACAGCCTGGAAGTGTGGTGGAGGCAGGTTCAATCAAGACATTCAAGAGGGCATTAGATGATTATTTGAATAGAAACAAGGGGCAGGGGTACGGGGAAAAGGCAAGGCGATGGCACTAGGTCATAGTGCTCATTTGGAGAGCCAATGCAGACACGATGGGCCGAATGGCCTCCTTCTGTGCCATTAAGATTCTGTGTTTCTGTGAAATCACCTCACTCAAAGGATTGTGAATCTTTGGAATTCTCCCCCAGAGGGTTGTGGATGCTCCATTGTTGAATATATTTCAGGTTGGGATAGACAGATTTTTGGTCTCTCAGGGAACTAAGGGATGAAGGGAGCAAGTGGGAAAATGGAGTTCAAGCTGAAGATCAGTCATGATCACAGTGAACGGCAGAGCAGGCTCGACTGGCTACGTTATCTATTCCTGCTCCTATTTCTTGTGTTCTTGCTCTTGCAGAGCTAGCATGGGCACAATGGGCCAAATGGCCTCATCCTGCGATGTATCCATTCCATGATTCTATCAGGAGTCAGAGGGGCAGAGGTTGCAGTTTGGAGCATACTGGACACTGGTTTAGGACAGGAATGGATCCCTATGGCTGGCCCATGAATCAATTTCTGTTCGAGCCTCAACTGATGCTAATCACCTTTCTGATCTTAAGAGCTGTTATTCGATCCTGGGTAATAGATTAGAAATGTATCCTTTCATCTCTGTATTCTTAATTCAAATCCAGTCCAGAATGAGGCGATGAAGCCTCCTCTTTCTAATGGATGTAGCAGCTAGAAGTGAAATTCGTTGAGCCAGTCTTATCAGTTTGTAGTAGGTGTGAACCAGCAATGTTAAAGTATCAGTGTTTGATGCTAAATAAAGTGAAAGTCACCTTCCAAGAAGCTACAGGAAATGAAGTGGAGGGTTCAGACTGACTGAGTAACGAGTTGTTTCCCTGGAGATGAAGGCTTGACATGTTGCAGGGGCAATATCAGTGAGCTTTCAACCTCTAACAAACCTCTTGTGTTTCTGGCCTGGGAATAATTGAGATCAGTATAAGGAAAACATTCCACTCCTTGGTGCTGACATCCATCCCGTTAATAAGAAAATGAACATCACGATGTTTATTTCACTAAATGATGTGAATAAGGTTGTCAAGGTTGCAAGAACTCTTCAGCAAACCTGAAGATATGGTTGACAAGTCTTGTTCACTCTCATTTCTATCATTTCATTCATTTTTCCTAAGTCAGGTAACCAATTGTGCCCAGCTTACAATCTGCCCAAAACTTTCGAATAAAGGTGTGACTTTCTGTTTTGATACCCCTGGCCCACAGACAGACTGTGCAACAGGAAATGGAGACCCTCAGGTCAGAATTTCCCATCCATTAAATTAAGTGGCCAGAAAGCTACGGACTGGAGGATCTGGAATTCCAAGGAGCATTGCCGCACACATGCAGCAACAGTATTCCCAGTGTGAAAATATTCCCTCAACTTCCTGCTTTTGACTTTTCTCATGAAAGGTAAGGGGTGGAATAGTCCCAGATTTGCACTGGGTGCAGTAGTGGGCGGGAAAAAAGACGATTTACCCGCCGGCTGCAATGGCGGCTGTTCACTCCGCATCGCCCCACTTCCGGCACGTTCCGCCTCATTAATAATACATTCATGAGAAACACCCCAGATCACTGGCGGGAGGACACAGACATACCCACCCACACTGTGACCTCAGTGCATCCTCGCTCCGGGTACCATATTTAAAGCACACCAGAGCGCTGCTTGCTTCTTGTCTTCAGACCAGGTGACAGAAGGCCCCGAAAGCAAAGAAGACGGCAGCCCCCAAATTTAGTGACGCCCCTGTGGGGCACCTGCTGGTCCTCTAACCCCACGCTGGCCACAGGAGGTCCACCAGAGTCACTAATCTGGCCTAGGAGGCAGTGGCAGTGATGGTCAGTGTCACCGGAGCACAGGAGAGGTCAGCCATCCAGTGCAGGAAGAGGGTGAATGCTCTCATCTGTTCCCCAGGGTAAGTCAACCACTTGCTCACTCTCAACTCTCGCAGTCACAAACCCATCTCACACCCACAGGGATCTCACACCTCGAGGGGCAACACCACTAACTCCCACACACACCCCCTCACATCCCCATCAGGCTCATATCCTCCAGAGCCCACATTCTCATCCCACCCATGGCTCCGCTCAACACACAAACATTCAGGCAGTACCATATGTCCTGTTCACACTCTCTCTAACTGTTTTCATGCAGGAGAAGCTGGCTCACAACAGAAGGGAGAGGAGCCAGACCAGGGATGGAGTGGTCCACACTGGCCCCTCACTCACTTTGCGGAGTGTGCCATCGCGCTGATCGGTGAGGACATGGACTATGCCTGTGGCGATGTTGAGGTCAGTTCCCAACACCCACATGAGGATCCTGCACCACATCATCCCTTTCTCTACACAACTGTGAGTGCTCTCTCTCCTGCTTTTGACTCTGCTGCCATGCACTGATCATTTTTACTTTGGTTCACAGGGAGTTCCACCAAGCAACCAACACCCTCAGCCAGCCAGTCCCTCAGCTTCATCCAAGTCCTCACCTCCAGCCAAGAAGATACCTCCTCCATTGAAGAGCTGGAAATAAGCAGCCTGGAAGACCCATCACAGCCCTTACCCACACCCTGCACCAGCGCAGAGACACACCACCTTGGTGGGACCTAGATCTTGAGCAGGCTTGGGTTCACAATCTGATGGTTACCGCACAGATACATGTCTGCAGCAGGAGGAGGCAGGTTAAGCTGAGCTCCCCAGCACTGGGAGGACTGCTGGGGAAGAGCGTCATGATAGGGGATCAAAGCCCCAGGTTACTTACGGGCATATTGAACTTTTTAAGGAAGGCATGTGTTTTTTCTTAAAGAAGACATACAGGCAAAAGCTGGCTGAAACTGTAATGTAACCACTTTCTGGAAAATTCCTATGTGGATTATACTTGACCAAATAGCCCAGAGACAACATGGAATGTCACACCTAAAAAGGTATCACGGTCTACTTCAAACAGAGACACTTGAAAGAACAGTGACTAGGCATCCCTGCAGCTTGCAGATAAAAGCCTCTCCTCTCTCTCTGTTGGTAAAGGCAAGTCACAAGTCAGCAAAGCCACAGTCAAAAAGGAAATAGCACATCTCCTTCAGCTAACCTGCAAAACCAAGTGTCTCCAAAGCAACTGCTCACTGCCTAAGCCAACTGTACCAGAATCACAACTTAACGGCTGCAACGTTTCGCCACCTACTCCTCATGGAAAAGCCAAAGACTGATTTGTATACCTTTTGTTAATTTTTATTTTTGGACTCAACATCTCATTTCTGATCCATGTGTACATGTGTTGCGTTTTTATTATTATTTCTCGGGTTTTCAGTAACTAATAAACTTACTCTTTCTTTGACTCAAGAAAGCCCGGTTAAATTGGCTCCTTCTAAAAAATAAATACACTTGGACGGGGAAAAGTTATCCACGGGGGAAGGGACCCCTTTTAAATTAACCTTGTTGCTACCAAACTTGGGGGTTGAATAAAGAAGGGAGCCAGTTCAGCCCTCCTCACCCGAGGACAGAACAAAATTGGGGCCCGATTCCGGAAGTTAATGATTTGGGGGTACCTCGTATGGATCATAACAAACCGTGGGGGCCTCGCCCGGGGACCAGCCATAACAAGAGGCATCTGTGAGGTCCGAATCAGATGACGAGCCTCAGACTTTGCCTTTGAGCTCATCGTGGAGAGTCAGCAGAAGGCGGGGGAACATCACACAGGGGCTGTTGGAGCCCTCATCAGAAAGGCACGTGAGTCGGAGGAGTGCGTCCGCCTGCTCTCTGGTGAAGCTGTGCCCACATGTGTACGTATGGGGGGGTCTCCATGGGGAGGATGGCAGACACCATGGAGATCCTGGCCCGGTAGAACACAGAGATGTGTGCAGACGTGCGCTCCATCGCAGCAGCCAGGGTGAATTCCTGCAGTGGGAACAGGGCACCTCAACGTTCCTCCAGGTGCTGCTTCCCCTCAAAGAGTCAGGTGGGGACCCTCGGGCAACCGAAGGGAGAAGCGGCAACTGGATACCCCTGGGTCATCCACTCCCTGGCTGTCCTCTCCCTCCGAGTCCCCTTTGCCTGTGACCCCCTCAACCTCGTCCTCTGTCACCACAGAGGGAGCAGCTGGCCCACGGGAGGACAGCCAAAGCAAGCCGGGGCCTTCAAGGCCTCGATTTTCCATAGGACACACGCCGGGTTTGGAGTGTGAGTGAGGGAGAGTGACAGGTTTTGGAGTGTCAGTAAGGGAGAGGGACAGGGTTTGGAAACCATTGCTCAGGTTGTCTCCACCCCTGCTGCGGATGTCAGGGCAGCGCCTAGAAGAAGTGGTAACCCGAGAAAAGTTAATAATTTCTGATCACAAGTGGTTGCTCGGGTGAACACATTTCGTCACTTTATAATCTGAAAGTATGTTCACCTCCACTCCCCGCCCCCAACAGCAGTGCAGCTGCAGGCAGCCAGACCAGGAGTGATTCTGGAGGGAGAAGTCTGTATGTGGCAGGGCCTTTTGGAGCCTCTTGCAAGCCTCTCCCACACACATGGAACCTTCTTCCATCACACTTATCTCACTGTCCTGAGAACTTTCAATGCTGCCTGCTGGGGTTCACTTTCCATTGTCCATCTGGGCTGAGCTGCATCTCCGCCCACCCACTGACCACACTCCCATGTGCCCACCCAACCCGAGGCTCCGTTCACTTTTGATTTGAAAAATATGGTCACAGTCAAGTTTCTCGTAAGTTCACCATCCTTTCCCCTCCCCCCAGTCACCCATGTCCTTTCCCCCATCACTGTTGATCCCCTCTAGCATCACCTTCCTCCTCCCCACCATCATCTACCAACCTGAATCCTTTTCTTTCTCCTCCTTCCCACCCCCTGGATTTATGTCTGCCTCCAAGTCCCCACCAACCACCCTCACTGCCGCTTATACCGCTACCATTGGACCCTCACCCTGCCACCCTTCTGACTCGGTCTGCCTCCTCTCACACTTACTATTCCCTCCTACCACATCCACCTTCAGTTCACTCCCCAGGAAGCAGTCAGTGACTCCACAGGCCCCTCCCCTACACATTCCCCTGGACGACAACCCCTAACTCCCTCCTCCACTCTTACTCCTTCCTCCCTCCCAGACGCCTTCCCCCATCTGAACTCCTTCCTCCCCCTGGGCTCCTTCCCCTCTATGAATTCCTTCCTTCCCCAGACTCCTTTACCCTGACACCTTCCCCGCCGACCTACTACCCCCTCTGAACTTCTTCCCCCGTCCAAACTCCTTGCCTCCTCTGAACTCCTTCCCTCCTCTGAATTCCTTCCCTTACACCTTCCTCCACCCTTACAGCTACTTCCCCACTTGCTGCATTGTCCCCATTACACCCTCCTCCCCCTACTCCCTCCTTCCGCCCAACCTCATCCCCCGACACCTTCATCCCCTCCCTCCCAATCTCACTCCCCACTGACACCTTCGTCTCCCCTCTCCCAACCTCCCGCTCTCCCACCCCGGTACACCTTTCTCGCCCAGTCAAGACTTTCCTCTTCCTACCACCTCCTACCCCGGTACGCCTTCCTCTCCCACTGTCAGCTGGACCTTCCTCTCCCTCCAGCCCCTCACTGATCATCTGGAGCAGCCCATAGCCAAAAATATGATGTTCCAAAGCAGAACCAAGAAATCAATGGAGACCTCCCACCTTCCATGAGCTGCTTCATAGTGCAGCCATGTCCATTGGAATCCCGCTGGCATGCGATGCACGTGCTCCTCCAGGGTCCCATAGCTGTGGGGCTCCAGCAGCTTCTGCTCGTTGGATGTCGGCCGTCTGACCAAGGCCCTAACAGTGAGTCTCAGCTTCTACACATCACACTTGTCCAGGGATGTTCTCCACAGGCCTGTTTTCCCGCCAGCGTAACGGGAAATCTGGTGTGGGGGGATGACTCTGGTCAGGCCTTACTTTGCATCCCATTAGCAGGATGCAAAGTGGGTTCATGCCGGCCTCCAGCAGGATTGGCGTTCCATTGTGGTGGACACCATTGGATGATCCCGCTGTGCTTTCACACCGACATGAAACCACTTCTTGGCTTTCTCGCCATATTGCTCTTCCCCCCTACACGTCCCCCCCCCCCCCCGCCCACATCACCCCAATCCACCATGAAGCTCAACACCGACAGGGCCGGAAAATTCCAGCCACTGTTTTTACCAGACCCTGGAGGAGCCCTGTTTATCTAGATTCCTCCCTCAGCAGTGACACATCTTTCCTTTGCCCACGTAACTAAAGATCGCAATTTTAACTGAGTGTATCAAGAAATGATTGGGAAGTTTAGAATTTGATGAACGCAAGAATTTGGAGGAGGGTGAAGGAGGTAATTTTGCCTTTAACAGCTGTGGTGCTTTTTGTAGATTTATGATAGTATTTAGCTTAGTTAGCTAGATGGCTAGAGTGTGATGTAGAATGATGCTAATTGTCCTGGTTCAATTCCTGTACTAGCTGTTGTAGTTCATGGGGACTGCCTCCTTGCTTTACTCCAGATTCACTGAGTGATGCCCTTCAATCTATATGTAACTAACTGTCTCAAGAGAGATGCCTATATGGTTCTTTGTGGACTATGGCTAATTCTGACTTAGTATTTAAAATCCTATTCATTGCTTTAGGGCAAGTTAATGTGTTCAAAAGAACACGCACAAAATAACCCTAAATCAGACACAATGGTCCATACCTATATAGATAAGGTAAGGACCAAAGATAAGGAACAAAACCTGCTTTCAAAAGTGTGAGATTTTCCAATGGTGTCCATTTGACTGTGATAAACCAACATGAAGAGGCTATCAGGAGAAGCAGAATGGCAGCTTTAAACAGTATGCAACTAATAGCAGAGCCTGAAATACCTGGAAAAACTCCACAGGTCTGGCAGCATCGGCAGAGAAGAAAAGAGTTGAAAGTTGTTCGACTCGAAACGTCAACTCTGTTCTTCTCTGCCGATGCTGCCAGACCTGCTGAGTTTTTCCAGGTAATTCTGTTTCTGTTTTTGTTTTGGATTTCCAGCATCCGCAGGGTTTTTTTAGTTTTTATATTAATAGCAGAGCCTATCAGTGAGAGGATCAAATCATGTAGTCCACATTTTTGGATCAACAACATGCGAAAGTGTAGGCCAGAGGTCTTGTTCAGAAAGTACCTGGAGCTTGCAAAATTAAAAATCAGGACCTCGACAGTTATAGATTATGGATAATTACTCAAATCACATGCAAGCTGACATAGAGATAAGCAGATTAGAGAGATGAACATGTGACTGAAGGAGTGGTGTGGAAAACAGGAGTTCCATTTGATGGGAAACTGACATCATTACTGGGACAGGGTTGAATTGGACTGTCAGCCAGGATACACCTGAACCAGGCTGGGACCAGGGTCCTAGCAGAAAGTCACAAGGTCTTTAAATTTGTAAATGGGGGTAGATCTCAGCTGGAAAAGGTAGCATAGAAAATAATTCTAAAACAAATGAAAAGGGAGTAAAGAGACAGTCAGGAATCATGCTTTAGGCATTACAGGTAGAGAAAAAAATTAAAAGATGTAAAGCAATTAAATCAGGATAGAGAAATAGGAAACATTAGAGTAGCAGGAGAGGTTAGAGTTGTGGCCAAAATTAGTGCTTCTTATACAAACACATAGAGGAAAAGGAACAAACTGAATGAATTACAGGCAAAAATTCAACTTGGAGAATAGGACATGGTGGCCAGTACTGAGACAGAGGGTCAGGACTGGGAGCTGATGATGCCAGGTTATAAGGTCTACAGGAAGGATAGATAACTGGCATTGGAGTAACCTTAGTGATTAAGAATTCACCCTATTCCTAGGGTAAGTTATGATATAATGAGAGGTAAGTAGGCAGGTGGCCTTTATGGGTAGAATTAAGAAGTGGAAAAGTATTTATGACTGTGGCAGGGATTGTGTATAGGCCCATCTGGTAGCAACTGTAAAGTGGCAGAATGTATAAATACAGAGATTAGACAAGCGCATAGAAAAGGCAGAATGATTGTAACAGGGGATTTTGTTTGGGGTAAACCATAGAACTCATGTCAGAAAGGTAGTGAGTTTATTGAGAGTGTTCAGAGCAGTTTTCCGCAATAAAATATGTCCCAAAAAGGGGAAAGCTGTATTAAATGTAACCATGAGTCATAAGCCGGATTTAGTTAACAGCCTAATGGTGGATGAACATTTATCTAATAACGATCATAATATGATCAAGTTCAATATGCCACTTGAAAGGAAGAAACCTGAAGCTGCTACTAAGCTTCTAGATTTAGTTAGAAGAATAGTGGAAGGTGTTCAAAAGAGAATTTGTGATAAAGAACCAGATTATACACTCAAGGGTGAAGAGCTCTACTTGATGTAATACATGAGCAGCTAAGGCAGTAAGGGACAACATAAATTAGAAAGATAAAGCATACCCAGAATGCAAAAAATAGTACAGATTCTGGTAAACAGGGGAAATACAAAAATAGCAATAAGAGTTTACTAAAAGGGAACAGAAAAAGAAACTACAAGGGCTATCAAAATGAACAAAATGTGTGATCCCAGCTGATGTTACTACTGGACAATCCAGATCCTAGGTGGAATCCGACTTGATAGATCCTAACTTTTATTTTTTGTTTAGAAACATGGAGAGTGGCTCCTGAACAGAGTCACAGGAGTCCATTGATGAACTTTTAATAAAAGAATAAAACATTCATTAAACAAGAAAAGATTAACTATATTACAATGCTCCTTCACCCACATCTATACCTTTACAGACATATACAGATTCATATTGATAACACAAGTTACAAAGCTATCTTATATTCTAATGTTCACAGTAAGGACACAGTCCATGTAAACCATTAGGCAATTTGTGGTCAGGCACACCACACTCTGAAACCAAGTGATGGATGCCATCCCAAACAGATGCTATGGATCGCTCATTAACACCCCCTGCCCCCAGACGCTTGTCACCTGAGCCAACCGGTCTTGCTGAACTCCATTTTTCACATGAGAGTTTCCAATCTCCACTCTTGAAGCACTCACTTTGCAATCTTCTCCCAAACAATGCTTTCTCTTGAACACCTTCCTCAAGGGTCCACTTCCAGGGTTTTGAACTCTCCTTCCGATATTCCTCTCCCCGGATCACTACGTGCATTCAAGCTTTGCCTTCCACATACTCTCTCTCAAGTGCTCAGCCATGCCAACAGAACACCACTGCTTCATATCCCCATGATAAAGACCTTTGGCTGTCTCCTTAGGTCTTCTGGCTTCTTGCAAGCCTATTTTGCTTTAAGTCTGCATCCTGCAGCTTTATCCTTTTAAGCTTGGAGCCTTTCTCTCTGTTCCTTACTTTTAGCTTCATTTAACAGGACCTTTTCCAGATTACTGTCCTTGTCCTTTAACTTAATTGTCCTCTTGGGACCTTTCCTCTTCTAGTCCCCGGTTTGGGGGACTTTCTTCTTTAGTTTTTTGGAAGCTGCTCCTGCAGTTCCTTCTCCTGTGTCCAGCTTCTCCTGGCACCCGGTTTCAATAGAACTCAAACTGCTTTCGATTTTCCAACAACAGTAACCCTGTATCACTGTGTGGGCCTCCTGTTGCTAGCCAACAGCCCAGCTTTTCTACCCATCAAAAGTCATAAAGCCCCATTATAACGCAGGCATCTTTTAAAGTGAAACTAAAACTCGAGATCCCCCTCTTTCCTAGCACACAAGTACAGAAATACAAATTAAACTTAAAGATATATCTTATTCCTAACACACAAATACAAATATAACTTAATTAAACTATCTCAAGTTCCTCACAACAAAACTACTTTTACAATTATATTAAGGAACGAGGGTGGTCAGGAGCAATGTGGGATCTTTGAAAACTGCTAATGGTGAAGCTGTCAATGAAAGTAAAGAAATGGTGGATATGCTGAATAATTACTTTTCGCAGTATTTACCAGGAAAGGAAACCAATATTGAATCAGTGACTCACCGAACTTAATGTAAGCAAAATAATAGTAATTATGAAAATAATGAAACTAGAGTGACAAATTCTCTGGCCCAAATGGATTACATCCAGGATTTGAAAGGAAGCAGGTGAGAATATTGCAGATACCCTAACTATGATCTTCCAAACTTCCCTCAATTCAGGAACCATTCTGGATGGAAAATTGCTTCGTTCACCCCTCTATTTAAGAAAAAGGAAAGAGGGAAACCACGGACCATAAACACCTTAGCCTAAAGTCTGTTGTTGGAAAATTATTAGAGTCCACAATGAAGGGTAGAGTGACTGAACATCTTGAAGATTTTCAACTGATCAGAGTGTCCATCACGGATTTGTAAAGGATGGGTTGTGGCTGACAAGTCTGACTAAATTTTTTTGAAGAGGTGACTAAAATACAGGCAGTCCTCGGACTTACGTTGGTTCCTGAAAACCATGCCTTGACTCAGAACGTCAGAACCCGGAACAAATTTTCCCATAAGAACAATGGGGGATTGGTTCCTAACCAAGGCCCGGTATCCTATTTTCATCATAATAACCCAGAATCTTGTACTCAATCAATTATAGACAAGTAATATAGCAATATTAATGTATTTATGTTGTAAATAGCAATCATATTGACATTGAAAAATCACATAAGCTAAAAATACATACAGAAATATTGTACAGTACTGTACACTGTCCATTACCTCTACCTATAAATGAACTAAAAAGCATAGACCAATTTTAAAGCCTTAATCCTTTTTTTAACATACCTTTTCTGCAACATTCCTGGACTCATGGGTGGGTCTGACTGGGTGAGGTTTTCATGGGTTTTTGAGGTAATTTGGAAGGACTCCCTTGAGGTGACTTTGTTGGACATTTTGAAGGGCTCTTGGCTGGAGTTCTCTCGGCATTTTCGACTGCAGGTTGTTTTGGAGTCTTGTCTGCCTTCTTAAAGAAAGTGTCCAAGGAATTTGCACAGATGTTCTCCTCTTTTCCCAGTGGGTCCAGTGTAAAATGCTCTGTGGCAGCTGTACATGTAGCTGAGCCCTTAACCTAATCCTGAATTCTTAGTTTGTCTTTGAGGATGGTCATGATAAGCACTTGGGGGATATCCAAAGCTCTCCCGATTTCACTGTAACCTTTTTCGGACCTCCTAATTCATTGTATTTTTGTTTCCATAGCAATTGTTCTACGTTTCTCAGAAGAAGAAACATCACTTGCACCAGATTTACGTTTTCCTGCCCTTTTTTATGGCAAAGAAACGCTAAATTTTAAGAAAAAGCTTGCAAACACAAAGATTCACCAAGTAAAAATGGCATTGGGACTGAGCATCCTGAGTCTCCCTGACTATCTCCCTCTCCCTGATGTGCGGAGCGGGAGTGTCGATGCACAGGTACCAATGTTTGAACTTGTTCGCTGGCGAGGTGTCTAAAGCTTCTAAAATTAACAGCAAGAATTGACCTTCTTAAACAATTGGCTGAGCGACAGGAGACAGTGTAGAGAAAATGGGTACATACTCCAACTGGCAGGATGTGATTAGTAGTGCCCTACAGGGATCCGTATTGGGGTTACAAATATTCACTATATTTATTAATGACTTAGATGACAGGATGGAGAGCTATAATTCCAAGATTTCCAGTGGAGTAGAGGAAGGTGTGAGCTGTGTAGGTGGACGCATAAAGTTACAAGGAGATAAAAATCAATTAAGTGAATGGGCACAACTGTGGCAAATGGATTCCAATATTTGGGAAGTGTGAGGTCACAAACTTCAGACTGAAAAAGGATAGAACAGAAAGGAAAACTGGAAGCTGCAGAGGTCCAAACAGGCTTGATGGGGTCATGTACATTTATCAGTCAAATTTCATGCACAGGTTCAAAAAAATAATCAAAGAAGCTACAGGAATGCTGGCCCTTCTATCCAGTAAACTAGAATACAAGAGGGTATCAGTTATGCTCCAGCTAAGTCTGTGTTGGATCACTCCCGGAGTATTGTAATTCAGTTCTGGGTATCACACTTTAGGAAGGGTATATTTGCCTGGGAGGGAGCACAGCAGCAACTTACTCGAATGATCTTTTAATCCTTCAGGATTAAATTACAAACACAGGTTACACAAACTAGAGTTGTGTTCCCCGCAACTTATAATTAAGGGGAGATTTGATCAAAATTTTCAAGTTATTAAGGGGACCAGATAGGGTAGATAAAGAGAAACTGTTTCTACAGGCTGGGGAGTCTAGGAATAGGGAGCATAGCCTAAGAATTAAAGCCAGACCTATCGGGAGCAGAATTAGGAAGAGCTTCAACACGTCCAGGATGGTTGAAATTTTGAACTCTCTTCTACAAACAGCAGTTGACAGTGGGTCCATTGCAAATTTTAAATCTGAGATTGACAGATTGTTGTTATCCAAGGGTATTAAGGGATATGGGGCAAAGGTGGGCATATGGAGTTGGGTCATAGATTAGTCATGGATGGACAAAGACGCTCAAGGGCCAATTCATGATGATGTTTCTTCGTCCACACAGATTGAGGCTCCCGGATATACTCGCAGGAGCAATGCCGATGTCTGAGTCGGGACAATGGGGCAGCCTGCTGATTCAGGGCAGGAACAGGGACTATCAGGGCTGGAAGCAGATGGAAATGTGAAACTGTACACCAAATCCCAGATCCTGCCTTACCCTAAACAAACACCAACAGAGATATACATGTCTTTGGATTGAAAACTTCAGACTGTGTTATCCTTCTAACACCTGGAACATCTGATAGCCCAACAATGTTTCTTGTATTACCTTCTTTAACCATCAATATCGAATCAACATGAGAATTTTTACAGTGTATCTCCACGGTCCCAGAGTATGTACTGCTAGTATAAGTGAGCTACTCAATAACACTAAAATCATTTGACCCAACTGTGTGAAATGGTCAGTGAATTCTATAAATATTCAATGGCCATTTGTATAAATGACATAGCACATCAGGGCCCACAGGATATCCTCTCTAAATTGCTCATGCAATTAATACCTGTACTTATATATCTATTTCACTCGAGTTATTGCTGTCAACTAACATTCTTTTGTCATGTTTCCTCAGGTGGGTCAATGACCATTAGAGACAGACAGTCCATGAAGGTCACAGTTTAACTGCCTGTGTTAGCTGATGTCGAGGTCTTCAACTGGAACCCAGTGACTCGAGCTAGGGAGCGGGAAGAGGAAGATAATCAATCACAGTTCCCTCTCTTGATTGGTTATCCCACCAGCCCCACTGAAAGCTAATGAAGAGGAGGCCAGAGGTTGCCTTTGCCTTTAATCTGGCTGGCTGCATCCAGGAAATGGATTCCAGAAACGTAATCAGGCATATTACCTGAGAGAGACCTACTTCTGAGTTTCCCCACTACTAAACCTCAAGTTGAGGCCACAACCAGGTCAGCCATGATCGTGTTGAATAGCAGAGCAGGTTTGAAGGGCTGAATGGCCTACTCCTGCTCCTAAGTCCGATGCTCCTATGTCCCCACCCTCCAAAACTCCTCATAAATATCAGGGTCATGGACACAGTAACTGCCGATATGGAAAAAGGAGCTTGGGGTGGGGAGGTGGGGATGCGGAGAAGGGAAATGGAGAAGGAGAAAAAGGAATGTTCAGAAAATAATCATTATTTAGGAGAAGTGACACAATAACTAAAACAGTTCAGTGATGTGGTATATCATCCAGGAGAGCTGTTGTTCTTCCTTAGTGGGATCTAATGAAACAAAATCTATAGCTTCCTGATCAGCAATACAGCTCTGCACTGACTCGATTTGATGGGCTTGGATTGGGTGTCTGCGTTGTCCTGAAATTCTCTTTGATTCAGATTTTAAGTGGGGTAATTTCTTCACTTAACTACTTTAATTTTGAAACAATGCACGAGCACCTTCAAACGAGACACAGCAAAGCTGGGTAAGCTATCGTGACGGGAAATAAAATTAAGATTTTAAACGACAAAATTTTTCAAGAACAAAAACAGAAAATGCTGGAAAAACTCAGCAGGTCTGACAGCATCTATAGCGAGAGAAACAGAGATAACATTTCGAGTCCGTATGACTCTTCTTCAGAGCTCTGCATGCACCATGGATCGACCTTAGGAACCTCCAGCTCTGCTTGGCTCAGTGCTGGGCAACTTACAAACTGAGCCTTTGGAACAGACCTTAAATTATTTCACCCCCCCAGTTTGTGTACAGGTTCCGTTGAAACTGAGCGAACAAGTGACAATGTATTGCTGTACAACTGTATGCATGCATCTCCCACTGTCCTGTCAAAGGGTGAGAATCCTGAGAGGGAGAAAGAGTAAGAGAAAGAGAGAAGAAGGAAAAAGGAAGAAAGAGAGGAAAGAAATGTTTGTAACTCTGTAAATTCTCACAGAGACATTATATAGGGTCCAATTCTGATTGCGCAAGCAGATGGGTTCTGAGTGGAGCAAAATCTCGCCCTATGATACTACAATCAGGTAAAAGCGAAATACTGCGGATGCTGGAAACCTGAAACAAAAACAAAAATAGCTGGAAAAACTCAGCAGGTCTGACAGCATCTGCGGAGAGGAACACAGTTAACATTTCGAGTCTGGAAGAGTCATTCGGACTTGAAATGTTAACTCTGTCTTCCTCTCCGCCGATGCTGTCAGGCCTGCTGAGTTTTTCCAGCAATTTTTGCTTTTGGTGCTACAATCAGGGTTTGCCTGACCTTGAATCCCACTCCAGCTCTACAGACGACAACCACAAGATGGCCCTCACGTAACTTGTTTACCTCAATTAGAGACAGGGTAGCAGTTACATCGTTGGAGGAGCATGAAAAAACAGGAAAGACTGCAATCAACCAACTCTGATCAATGGCCGATTGTACCAACTGCTAACCAGGCTACATTCTATGAAGAAGGTGACAAGGCTGCGTAGACAGACCCATTTCCTGATCTCTGTAAAACAATCTTTCATTCAGTTGACAAAACTTTCTGAAAAACAGCACTCTCGCCCTCTGCTGTAATAACACCTTACTGCAGCAAAATTAACACATCCCAAAGAAGGGCCTCAGGGTTTCAAGTCGTGCTGAGGCCTTTACTATTCGGGAGGTTTGATGAGTTTCTGCAGTGCATCTTGTAGATGGTACACACTGCTGCCACGGTGCGTCGGTGGTGGAGGGAGTGAATGTTTGTGGATGGGGTGCCAATTAAACGGGCTGCTTTGTCCTGGATGGTGTTAAGCTTCTTGAGTGTTGTTGGAGCTGAAGATGGTTAAATTCTCTCTTGCTGTAGATGGGCATTGCCTGGCATTTGTGTGGCGTGTACATATAAATTGACAGTATAGGAGGTTGCTGCTGTGTCCCACACCTTGTATGAAAAACACATCACACTAGAAAAATCAAATGATGGCTTTCGGATCATATCTTTGTGATTCACATTGTTTTTTCTCTGAAGCAACATCGCAGTGTCTGTGCTAACCAAAGTGTTTGCGTGATTTGATCCCAGCTCTCCAGAAGCCCCACTGAAGATGATCTATGTTCTACCCAACCAGGACGCCACATATAGCTCTGATCACTGTGGTATGCATGGGTCAGCTAACTTCCAGAGGCAATGCCTCAGTGAACAGTGAGGTTGATGTCGGGAACTAGATGAACAAGCTGCCAGGGGCAACTTGATAACAGAAATGTGTAAGATGGAGCATTAGACAGCATAAAGGATTAGAGAGAGTCGAAACAGAACACCACTATCTGATGTTCCAGAGCAGTGGGAATGAAAGGGAGCAGTTTTACTGCAGTGAAGTGCAAACATAAGACAAATGTCAGGAAATATTGATGCTGACCAAGAGCTGGGATGGTTGGCAGAAAAAGTGGTTGAATCCAGGACACCAGTGTCATTTAAGAAACATTGATAAGCTGCAGTGTTGGCATCCTGGATAGATCAGATGAAATGGGAATAAGAGCTGCATTCATCCACACCTACTTTGTGATCTTGTGGTGAAATTGTCAGCAAAGTACAATTGTAGGGGAGGTTCCTGTGGTGTGATTAGCCATAGCTATATCCTGACCACAAGTTACCAGTAAGTCACTCTTTGCCTGTCCTCCCACTTCACACATAGCCTACTACATGGGCTGAGATAACAGGTGTGTGCCAGAGTGGGTACAAATTTTGTGAGGAAACACTAATGCAAATTATTCATAGCTACTGCTAATCCCAAGAAAATGACCCAAGGTGACTCATTACTCTATCTTCCTTTCCCTCTTCCTCTCGTTAATGGCCCAGCAGTGAAGGGACAGAGTGCCATTCACTGTGGTGTCAGCAGCCCACAGAGATCATACAGGCTTTTGTGTGGAGATGTGAATGGGCCCAGTTTTAACTCTGAGGGGTTCTGAGTGGGTTCAGATCTCTCCTTTACTGTCATCAGGTATCTCATCAAAGCCTGCGCCCCCTGCAGGGAATCTGTGGCAGGACAAGCAACATGAGGCATTTCAGCCAATCAGGACATATGAACATATAAATTAAGGGCAGAAGGAGATCATCCAGCCTCTTGAGTCCACTTCATCATTTCATAAGATCACGGCTGATCTGATTGTGGCCTCAATTCCACTTTCCTGTCTACCCCCCATCCACAACCCTTTGACTTCCTTGTCAATCAAGAATCTATTTAACTCAGCCTTCAAAATATTCAATGACCCTGCCTCCATTGCTCTCTAGGGAAAAGAACTCCACAGACCAACAGCCCTCAGAAAAAAATTCTCCTCATCTCTGTCTAAAAGGGGAGACCCCTTATTTTTAAACTGTTTCTCCTAGTTCTAGTCTCTTCCACAAGGGGAAACAACCTCTCAGAATACACCCTGTCAATTCCCCTCAGGATCTTACTCTGTTTCAATAAGATTTCCTCTCAATCTTCTAAACTCCATTGGATACAGGCCCAGCCTGTCGAATCTTTTCTCATAAAATAACCCCACCATCCTAGGTATTGGTCAAGTGAATCTTTCCTGAACTACTTTTAATGTTATTATATTCTTACTCAAGTTAGGAGACCAAAACTGTACACAGTTTCACCAATGCCCTACAGAAAAACATCCATATTTTATATTCCATTCCTCTTGCAATAAACGGCAACATTCAATTTGCCTTACTAATCACTTGCTGTACCTGCACACTAACTCTTCCTGATTCATGTACCAGATCCCTCTGTGCCAGATAGTTTTGCAATCTCTCTCCATTTAGATAATTTACTGCTTTTCTATTCTTCCTGCCATAGTGGACAAGTTCACTTTTTCCCACATTATACTCCATCTCCAAAATTTTTTCCCACTCTCTTAATCTATCTAAATCCCTTTGTAGACTCTATTTCCTCCTCACAATTTACCTTCCTACCTATCTTTGTATCATCAGCAAATTGAGCAACCATACATTCAGACTTTCATCTAAGTAATTTATATAGATTGTAAACAGTTGAGGTCCCAGCACTGATCACTGTGGCACTCCACTGGTTACAGCATGCCAGCCTGAAAACAAATCATTTATTTAAATTAAATTAAATCACTCTTTGCTTCCTGTTAGCCAACCAATCCTCTAACTATTATAATATTTTCCCCCCCTATACCATGAGCTCTTATTTCGTGTAGTAACCTTTGATGCAGCACCTTATCAAAAACCTTTTGGAAATCCAAGCACATCACATCTACAGGTTCCCCTTTATCCACTTAAAGAATCCACTTATAAGTTAGTCAAACATGATTTCCCTGTCACAAAGCCATGTTAACTCTGCCTTAATGTATTAAGATTTCGTAAGTGCCATGCTATATCCTCCTTAACAATAGATTCTACCATTTTCCCAAGACAGATGTTAGGATAACTGGCCTGTAGCTACCTGCTTTCTGTTTCCTTCATTCCTTGAATAGAGGAGTCACGTTTGCAATTTTCCAATCTGATGGGACCTTTCCAGAATCAAGGGAATTTTTGAAAATAAAAATAACATCTAATATCTCCACAGCTACTTCTTTTAGGATCCTGGGATGAATTCAGTCAGGTCCTTGTGACTTGTCAGCCTTTAATTCTAATTGTTTTCTCAGTGCACTTTCCCCGGTGATTCTAAGTGCTTTGAGTTCCTCCCTCACTTTCACGACCTGATTTATAAGTATTTCTGGAATGTTATTTATGTTTTCTATAGTGAAGACAGACACAATATAGCTATTCAATGCTTCTGCCATTTCTTTATTTTCCCATTATTAATTCCCCAGACTTTCTCTATAGGACCCATGCTTACTTAGTTACTCTTTTCCTTTTTTAAATTCTTGTAGAAACTCTTATCTCTTTTTAAATTTCTAGCTAGCTTTCTCTCATACTCCTAATTTCTCCCATCTTATTATTTTTTTAGTCATCCTTTTATGGTTTTTAAATTCTGTCCAATCTTCTGACCTACTACTAATCTTTGCAGAATTGTATGATTTTTACAATTTCCCAATTGATACTATCTTTAACTTCTTTAGTTAGCCGTGGGTGGTGCATTCATCTCCTAGGGTCTTTCTTTTTCACTGGAATGTATATTTGCTTAGTGTTATGAAATATATCCTCAAATGGCTGCTGCTGCATTTCTACTGACCTACCCCTTAACCTATCTTCCCAGTTCACCTTAGCCACAGAGTGAGGAATCCTCATTGAGCCATACAGAGCCTGAACCAGGAAGTAAAAATTATATATAAAGCATGTACCGGAAGCAAAATAAGGATTGTAATAGAAAGATTGGATTAAGAAAGATAACTGAAACAGGCAGAAAAAGTTTTTAAAATATATAACTTTAAAAAAAGAATCTCCTTCAATAATTAATTTATGAAAAGATGAGACTCCACACTTGCAAAGTTAAGTTTTCGGGGACAGGGTTTTTTGGCAATGATTATGACTGACCATATCTTTAAAAATTCACAACACCCAAATGCACCTTACTTAGATGAAAGGACTGAATGTATGGTTGCGAAATTTGCTAGTGACACAAAGATAGGTAGGAAAGTAAATTGTGAGGAGGATATAAAGAGTCTACAGAGGGATTTAGATAGATTAAGAGAGTGGGCAAAAATTTGGGAGATGGAGTATAATGTGGGAAAAAGTGAACTTGTCCACTATGGCAGGAAGAATAGAAAAGCAGCATATTATCTAAATGGAGAGAGATTGCAAAACTATCTGGTACAGAGGGACTACAGGCTATAAAGCCTGATCCTTTTCTGGCAAGATTAGTTGGCAACTAGTGGAAAAGCATCGCAACCTCATTCCCTGGCATTGCTGAGCCTATCTGATAGCACAGGGAAAGTCTTTGGAGAAACAGGGTTACTCAGGCCACAGCTCTTGACCTCCAATGCATATGGACAGGCTCCAAAAGGCGTTGGCTGACTTTTGTCCAAAACGGCAGCGAGCGCCAACAGCCTCGCTGTTATTTTTCAGTGTAAAATCTGGGCCTTTGCGTTCACTCTATTAAATTTTTACCTTTCTCCCCACTCACATTTTCCTCAATGAGGTCGTCACGCGTTCTTGATTTCTCTAAAATGGTCCCACGGCCCTTATGCTGTGAAATTCTACCCCGTACCGACACATGAAAGGGTAAGTTGTCTGGTTGCGATCTTATCACGCAAGGAAACTATAGCAAGGGATTAATTCTGAGCCCACACGTTTCAGAATTAGCCTCTGACGACCTTAATGAGGCTGAGGTCAGTTGCTGTCCTGAGTGTCATGTTCTGTCACAGCAGACACTGGAGTAAAGTCCTGCTAAGTGGGGTGGGAGTTGCAACATTTCAAATAATCCTGTCTGTTTGTTGATTTAAGAAATACGACAACCACATTTGCGTATCATTCTGACACGGCGCTGGTCAATGACGGGGAATCAACAGAGGGTACTGCTATGTTAGTTTTGGCTAAACCTGCACAATAATCACTTACCGCCGGATGAGATTACACTGCAGCTTTTGCAATGCTGGACTATAAAAAGCGCCAATAAAAAGCTTCCGCACTTCCTTCCGCATATTTTAATTGCCTATTGCAATAGAAATCTCTTCTTACTTGGCCCTATCTGCTTTTTGGTGCCCAAAGGCTCCAGGGCGAGTGGAAACAATGGCCTGGACCCTCTGGTGTGGGGAAGCGGCAGGGGTGCGGCTCGGGGACCCTGATGAAGTCCTGGTGTGTTTCTATGTAGAGTTCTTACACGGGAAGTTTAAACTTCCAATTGGCTGTTTTTTTTTTACCCTGTCTGGTCTGCTGCATCATCCTTACGGTAGTGGGATCAGGTGGATAGGAGCACGGAGACTGGGCTCTTTGCCTTATACTGACCCTGTTTTCTAACAGATTTACTGAGAGATTTTTCAGGTGAAGCTGAGGAACGCAACTTGAATTAAACCAGCTGGATTGTCAAAGCATTTCAGCACCCCCCCCCCCCCCAGACAATATTCACCCCCCCCCCAGACAATGTTCATTCCCCCCAGACAATGTTCACCCCCCCCGACAATGTTCACCCCTCCCCCTGACAATGTTCACCCCCCCAGACAGTGTTCACCCCCCCCCAGACAATGTTCACCCCTCCCCCTGACAATGTTCACCCCCCCCAGACAGTGTTCACCCCCCCCAGACAATGTTCACCCCCCCCCCCAGACAATGTTCAGCCCTCCCCCCCAGACAATGTTCACCCCCCCCAGACAATGTTCAGCCCTCCCCCCCAGACAATGTTCACCCCCCCAGACAATGTTCACCCCTCCCCCAGACAATGTTCACCCCCCCAGACAATGTTCACCCCCCCCCAGACAATGTTCAGCCTTCCCCCCCCCAGACAATGTTCAGCCCTCCCCCCAGACAATGTTCACCTCCCCAGACAATGTTCACCCCTCCCCCTGACAATGTTCACCCCCCAGACAATGTTCACCCCCCCCTGACAATGTTCACCCCTCCCCCTGACAATGTTCACCCCTCCCCCTGACAATGTTCACCCCCCAGACAATGTTCACCCCTCAGTCAATGTTCACCCCCCCCCCCCAGACAATGTTCATTCCCCCCCCGACAATGTTCACCCCCCCCCTGACAATGTTCACCCCTACATCCCCCCCCAGGCAATGCTGAAAGCCCTGGCAATGTTCACCCCCACATCCCCCCCCAGGCAATGCTGAAAGCCCTGGCAATGTTCACCCCCACAGCCCCACACCTCACCCTGTAGAAACTCTTGTTATCCATTTTCCATTTCTAGCTCGCTTCCTCGCATACTCTGATTTCTTTCTCCTGATTAACCTTTTAGTCATTCTCTGCTGTTCTTTATATTCTGACCATTCATCCTTCCCAGCACTCATCTTTGCGCAGTTATGTGCTTTTTCCTTAAGTTTGATGCTTTCCTTAATGTCTTTTGTTAACCATGGATGGTGGGTCCTCCCCTAGAATTTTTCTTTAGAATAGGGATATACTTATTCTGAGTGTTCGGAAATATCCCCTTAAATGTCTGCCAGTGCTTCTCTGTTGATCTATCACCACCCGAGTATCCCAGTTAACTTCAATGAGCTCATCTTTCATGCCCACATAGTTGCCCTTATGTAAGTTTAAAATACTTGGCCTGAGTTTTACCTTTGGTGGGCATGTGTGATCGATGGGCCCAGGGACAGTCGGGAAACAGGCCCCCAACCCCGATCAGCCCCCGGCCGCCATCTCATACTGGCTGGCCAATTAGTTTCCGTGGGCGCAGGGCGAGCGCTGTGAGAAAGCTCCCTGAAGGCAGACGGCTGCCTCAGGGAACTGCAACCTGAAAATGATCAAATAAAGGTTTAAAAAGCTGCAAAAAAAAAAATGTCCATGCATCACAATCAAGCGCCTGAAAATATAACCGATGAAAATGCTGTCCACAAATATTTATTTTTATTTTATTTCATTACAGAAATTTCCTCCTGCCCTAGGATGAGGTTTGGTGAAAAATGAAAAGATGCCTGGCCGATGTGTCTGCACACCAGGACGGGCTACAAAAAAATCAGAGACAATTGTGCCGTTAATGGGCTTAACTGCCCTCTTAATTGTTGGCGGGCACGCTTCTGACTTTTGCGCACCCGCCCGCGAGACATAAAATTCTGCCCCTAGTCTTAGACCCATTCTTCTCCCTCCTCTCTGGTTGGTTCCAGAACGTGCTGCTCTAGGAAACTCTCTCGAAAGCATTCCAAGAACTCCTCATCCAGGCTACTACTGCCAATCTGATTTTTCCAGTTTATATGTTGCTTAAAATCATCCATGATTATTGCTGTCATAGACCCACTCTTCTCCCTTTCGAACTGGGTGTAAAATTCAATCATATTGTGGTCACTGCCTCCTAGGGGTGCCTTTACTCTGAGGTCATTAATCCTGTCACATTATATTATATTAGGCTTGGTATTGTGTATTGTAAGTCAGTGGACTGAAGACAGACATTAACGTCTTCAGTTCATGATAAAAAAGGAGACCTGGCCCCCTTGGAATTACACTTCACCACTTGACCTCCCAACCCTGCTCATCGCTGGATCGCTGCTCAAGCCAAGAGCAGAAGGTGCAAAGGTTCCAGCATAAAATGGTACCTGGGCAGTTTAAATCGCAGTAAGCGGCGGACATACTCATTCCACTGCTGGCCGGAAGATCTGGGTCATTATTATTTTCCCATCAAAAACGCATTTGCTGCACCGTCTCTTGAGGAAAACTCCTGTGTAATTTTTTCCAAATTCTTTCAGCAGAGCTACGTACAATTCTGCCATTTCCAGGTTCTAGCATCTGTGCAATCGTTGATTCGCCACAAGCTATGCCTCAAAAGATCTGTTAGCACTTTGCACTCCAGAGGTCAATGCATAGTTTGCACAAGAGTGTAATGAGTGTGGTCTCCAACGCCTAACGCTGGGCTGTAATTCTATGGCTGGCAGGAGTTCACGGTTGAAATACAAAGATCAATGGTTCGAGTTTGAACTTCACCACTGTGTTATCTTCATATCTGTCAACTGTGAGATATTCCAGTAAAGTATATCACATTAATGATTAATTGAGGAAGGTAGAAATGTGATGGGCTATACCCTTCCTTCAATGCTGGAGAAGCACAATATTTGACTCGAAACATCAACTCTGTTTCTCTCTTCACAGATGCTGCCAGACCTGCTGAGTATTTCCAGCATTTATTTCAGAACTTTAGCATACTGCGCACACAATTCCACAAGCACCAGTACAGTGATTGAACAGATAGCCTGTAGATAGTGATGGCGATTGAAGGAGGAATCTTGTCCAAGACATTGAGATAATTTCCTGCTCTTCCAATTATGCTGTGGGATCCTGAACGTCCATTCTGTTATCTGAAGGGCAGCACAGGTCACAATGCTGCAGCCCCTCCGAACAACATTAAAAGGTCCAAGCTGTCTGATCTTTGAATAATGGAGATCACATTGTGTCTCCTTCCAGCATTCAAAGCTGTCAAAGCAGTTAGCTTATGTGAACTCATGATCTCCAGCGTTTCTCCTCTTGCCTCTTAGACATGTCCTGACTTGTTATTTTTAGCCCAGTTTATTCAGAACTATCCCATAAATATCACACACAAAATGTTAACCTGCTTTTCTCTTTACTGACCCAAATCTACTGTGCATTTCCAGTAATTCCTGTATCTTTGTATGTACCTATATGAAATTTCCCTAATTACTACCAATTTTTGACATTGAATCTAGCAATGATTGAATGCTGGATAATCAAAGCTGTGCATGAGAATGTGTTACATTTGATCAGCATTGATTATCCACGGAAAATCACTATTTTTTCATTCTTGCCCTCCTTTCACCTTTGCATTCACCATTTAAAATTTCTTGAGTGAGAAGTGGTGGGGCAAGTCCCCACTGTGATGAAGGTTGTCAACTATGATCGGACCTGCTCACATCAGTGGCCAGGAGGTTAATCCAATTTCTGGAGACTCCAGGACAATACAGGAACATTGCCAACTCTAGCTGGGACCTTCCCCTAGTCGATTAAAGAGCAGCTTAGAGTAAGTTGCCACTGATGTGAGCAGGTCCGAAAGAAGAACTCATTTCTAATTTATTTTTTCTTGAGCACATTAATTCATTAGTGATAAATACATCGGAGAGATGAAAACTGTCTGTTTGACTGGAGGGGGTGTTTGGAGGCAGGAGTCTGTGTATGATGAAACCTGGGAAAATATCTGATCAGAGTTGACAACCTTAATCACAGTGGGGACTTGACCCACCACTTCTCACTCAAGAAATTTTAAATGGTGAAAGCGAAGGTGAAAGGAGGGCAAGAATGAAAATAAAGCGGAAGGCCAGAATAACAGCTTTGCGCAACTCCTCTCTGAGGATTGTTTGGAGCTGTTTTGTCAATGCAGACTGACTGGCTTATCATCTGCCACATGACACGTGTGACTGACCTGCAACCACAGCAGAATTCCATCTGTCATCTGCAGCATGCTGTGGCTGTCACTCAATAGGCCTGCCGTGATGCCTCAGTGTTGATAGTGAACTCTGTCTGCCTCGCACATGCCAGCCCTTCATGATTACAGCTTTCATAAGCATCAAATATGCTGAGCTCTCCTTATCGAAAGCATTCTTGAACTCCTGTTAACCTTTTGGTTTAAAAGAGTCAGTCGCATGGGGTGGAACATTTTGATTAGAAGCGAAAGAGAGGGTCTTATTCATGTCCTCCACAAAGGGCCAAAAAGACCTTCACACTCTAAGAGAGTTACTTATAACCTGGGTAAGAAGCTTGGGGATTTTTAAAGGGACATTGGCTGCAAAGTTTGATTGTGGGGCACCTGTATCTTCAGCTTGGTTCCAAAATGGTATCTGGTTCTGGTGCAGGCTGCGTTAGGCCCCATTTGGAAAGGTTGATAGCAAAGGCACCAGGAGCATGCACCAGAAGTATGTGGCGTAGGCACATACAGGCTGGAATGCTGGTTTGTCTCTAGCATCTTTGACTTCAACACTCCAGCTAATGCCCTCTCTTGAACTTCACACAACTGAACATACATTCAACAACAGGAAGGACCCCTGCCAACATCCCTACTAGCACTATGAAAGGGACCATCAACCACTTTCAGGTTATTGTTGATTGATTTCTGATGTCTGCTGCTGAGTTAGTCAAACCTAAAGATGGTGAAGTCTACAGGAAGTAGCAGTTTGGAGTAAGTTGTCCCTTTCCTTTTCTCTCAACACCGCCTCCCTACATCCCCAGCCCCCCCCCCACCCCCCAAACCCCACCCCAGCCAGCAATCACAACTTCAGTTTCTCGCTGTTCCATAACTGGAGCAACCAACATTTTAGCAAATGCTGTGTGTGGATAACGGTACAGTCTTTATAATTCCATGAGTATGACTATGTCAGAATGTTGCTTGACTAGTCTGTGAGACAGCTCCACCAATTTTGGCACAAGCCCCCAGATGTTAGTAAGGAGGACCTTGCAGAGTCAACAGAAGAAAGCTTGAAAGCTGAGTTTCTAGAGGGCTTTCTGATAACCTCTTCATTCCAGATTTAAAAGTTTGAACAGCTCTTTCAACTAAACCATTTGATGAAGGATGATATGGTGCTGTTTCACTCTGTCTGATTCCATTTAAACTCACAAATCTCTGAAACTCTGTACTGGTAAAGACTGTACCGATATCCAAAACGATGATTTCCAGCAGGCCATGTATAATAAAACATTGGTGCAGCTTTTCGATAGTTGTGCTCAATGTCGTTGATCAGACTTAATTTAGAATGCGCATTCACAACACGAAGAAGCCTTTGTGAAAGTTAAGAATCTGTTACATTCATCATGTTTATTGGTAAACTATGAAAGAATTGGTATAACATGTGATGTGCCTCCTTATGGTGTGGGAGCTATTTCCCTGGCGAGCGCTATTTCCATGGGGAGCGCTATTTCCATGGCGAGCGCTATTTCCATGGTGAGCGCTATTTCCAACGCGAGCGCTATTTCCATGGTGAGCGCTATTTCCATGGTGAGTGCTACTTCCATGGTGAGTGCTATTTCCATGGTGAAAGCTATTTCCCTGGTGAGTGCTATTTCCCTGGCGAGCGCTATTTCCCTGACGAGCGCTATTTCCATGGCGAGTGCTATTTCCATGACGAGCGCTATTTCCAACACGAGCGCTATTTCCATGGCGAGCACTATTTCCATGGCGAGCGCTATTTCCATGGCGAGTGCTGTTTCCAACGCGAGCGCTATTTCCATGGTGAGTGCTATTTCCCTAGCGAGCGCTATTTCCCTGGTGAGCACTATTTCCATGGCGAGCGCTATTTCCATGGTGAGCGCTATTTCCCTGGTGAGTGGTATTTCCATGGCGAGCGCTATTTCCCTGGTGAGCGCTATTTCCCTGGTGAGTGGTATTTCCATGGCGAGCGCTATTTCCCTGGCGAGTGCTATTTCCCTGGTGAGCGCTATTTCCATGGCGAGCGCTATTTCCATGGTGAGCGCTATTTCCCTGGCGAGCACAATTTCCATGGCGAGCGCAATTTCCATGGCGAGCGCAATTTCCATGGCGAGCGCTATTTCCATGACGAGTGCTATTTCCCTGGCGAATGCTATTTCCATGGTGAGGGCTATTTCCCTGGCAAGCGCTATTTCCATGGCGAGCGCTATTTCCCTGGCGAGTGCTATTTCCCTGGTGAGCGCTATTTCCATGGTGAGCGCTATTTCCATGGCGAGCGCTATTTCCATGGTGAGTGCTATTTCCCTGGTGAGTGCTATTTCCCTGGCGAATGCTATTTCCATGGTGAGCAATATTTCTCTGGCGAGCGCTATTTCCCTGGTGAGTGCTATTTCCATGGGGAGCGCTATTTCCCTGGCGAATGCTATTTCCCTGGTGAGCGCTATTTCCCTGGTGAATGCTATTTCCATGGCGAGCGCTATTTCCATGGCGAGCGCTATTTCCCTGGTGAGTGCTATTTCCATGGTGAGTGCTATTTCCATGGCAAGAGCTATTTCCCTGGTGAGTGCTATTTCCCTGGCGAGCGCTATTTCCATGGTGAGCGCTATTTCCATGGCAAGAGCTATTTCCCTGGTGAGTGCCATTTCTATGGTGAGTTTTATTTCCATGGTGAGCGCTATTTCCATGGCGAGCGGTATTTCCCTGGTGAGTGCTATTTCCATGGCGAGCGCTATTTCCATGGCGAGCGGTATTTCCATGGCGAGCGCTATTTCCCTGGTGAGTGCTATATCCCTGGTGAGTGCTATATCCATGGTGAGTGCTATTTCCCTGGTGAGTGCTATATCCCTGGTGAGTGCTATATCCATAGTGAGTGCTATTTCCATGGTGAGTGCTATTTCCCTGGCGAGTGGCATTTCCCTGGTGAGTGCTATTTCCCTGGTGAGTGCTATTTCCATGGTGAGTGCTATTTCCATGGCGAGCGCTATTCCCCTGGTGTGCGCTATTTCCCTGGTGAGTGCTATTTTCTTGGCGAGTACTATTTCCCTGGTGAGCGCTATTTCCATGGCGAGCGCTATTTCCCTGGTGAGTGCTATTTTCTTGGCGAGTACTATTTCCCTGGTGAGTGCAATTTCCCTGTTGAGCGCTATTTCGATGGCAAGCGCTATTTCCCTGGCGAGCGCTATTTCCCTGGCGAGCGCTATTTCCATGGCGAACGCTATTTCCCTGGTGAGCGCTATTTCCCTGGCGAATGCTATTTCCATGGTGAGCGCTATTTCCCTGGTGAGCGCTATTTCGATGGCGAGCGCCATTTCCATGGCGAGCGCTATTTCCCTGCTTTGCTTCAAATGTTGACTTCTGCAAGTAAAGTGCACTGAATGACATTGTTGTGAACTCCACAAACTAATTGGTCCTGCAGCATATCATTGAGAGTGTCTCCGAAGTCGCAGTGCTCAGTCAACTGCTTCAATTTCACTGTATAGGTTGCGATGGACTCTCCCGTTGTCCTTACTCTGAAACTAAATTTAATCCTCTGCACTATTTTGATGGCTTCGGCTGGAAATGCATTTTCACAACGTTCACTAATTCATTAAAGGACTTAGAATTGGGCGCGTTCAGGGCCGTCAGGCTGTGGATGAGATTGTCTGTCTTGCTACCACCTATATCCGAAAAGATTGCTTTCTGCTTCTCCTCCGCAGTAATTTTGTCCGCTATGAAATAAAATCCAAGGCGCTCTGCATACTGGCTCCAGTCTTCCATAGTCACCGCGTAAGGATCGATTCCGCCAAAGAGCAGCATGACTGGTGAGTATTTTTTTCTTTATTTTCCTTAAGATTCGATGTACTCACGTTAACAAGGCGAGGTGCAGTGTCGGAGCTATTTTACCTTTGTTGCCAAATGTAATGATTTGATGTACTGGACAGGTTTCAACTTGAAACAGAAAATTTTATTACAGAGAGCTCTTCAGAAGCTACATGCTTGAACCAGATCCTTAACAAGGAGGACCTCCCCCACCCCCCCCACCAACCACCCCCCCCCCCCACCCCCCCCCCCCCCCCCGCCCCCCAGGTTACCCACATTTAGGGCTCATTGGTTGGAACCAAGAACAATCACGTGACCCCAGATAGGCAGCAGGAAAGGCTGTACCTTAAGTATTACATCAGTATAGCAAACTGCATGATGGTGCAGGGTGCCATTGACTGTACGCATGTCACTTTACCGGTACTGCAAGTGAATTCAGAGTTGTACAGCAACTGCAATAGTTTCCACTTCCTCAATATGCCATCATAGTCAATGCATCACGCAGGGCAATGCCCAGTATCCTGGCAGACGTCATGATACCTTTATTCTGCACCAGTCTGCTGTGTCATCAGCCATTTCAGCCAACACAAAAAAACCAGAGGGTGGCTACCAGCCAACAAGGGGCATCAGTTATCCACTGGCTCATGACTCCAATCATCAACCCAACTACATGTGGCCAACATTCATATAATGACAGCCATGCTGCCAAATAAAATGGCATTGAGCACACCTTTGCTCTGAAGGAATCCTGCTCTACTTTCAAGAGCATGTCTCACGATTCGGTGTTACCAGCTACACCCTTGCCTGCCCTCTGTGTGCCATTGACTGATCTTGGGATTACAAGCCCAGTAACTCTTTCGAGTACAAAACCGTTTCCATCTGTTTCAGATGAAGTTACGTTGTTTCATAGTTTGCCATTGTGAGATTTGAACTCTTGATCTTAGGGTTACAAACCCAGTACCATAACCACTTGGCTATTTAGGCCAAGCCAACATGTTTCCATCTGTTTCAGATGAAGTTACATTATTTCATAGTTTGCCATTGTGAGATTTGAACTCTTGATCTCTTGATACTCTTTCGAGTACAAACCTGTTTCCATCTGTTTCAGATGAAGTCACATTGTTCCATAGTTTGCCATTGTGAGATTTGAACTCTTGATACTCTTTTGAGTAAACCTGTTTCCATCTGTTTCAGATGAAGTTATATTGTTTCATAGTTTGCCATTGTGAGATTTGAACTCTTGATCTTGGGGTTACAAACCCAGTACCATAACCACTGATATCGTGCTTCTACTCAGTACTAGTCCAGTGGTTGCTAAGTGTATAATAATTATGATTAATTGTTTGCAGCTGGTGGGCATTAATTGAGATCTCACTTGAGTGGAAATAAAGAGACATGTATTGAAACTGTGGGTTTATTGAGTTGGAAGGGGTACGTTTCTCTCTGTAAATAAATGTAAGACTGAGTAAAATTGGCTCCAGTACTATTCTTCACCAACTGACTTTCTCGATTGGAACATGGTCGCAGAGGATGGTTGCTAAAGATGAAGGTTGGAATCTTAAAAAAATCTAAGAAAGAAGATTGCAATCATTGTAGCCATTTGGAGAAATGGCAGAAAGCAAGTAGCAATTGTCAGGGTATAATTACTCTCCAATGTTGCTGAAATCTAAACCATATGACCAGTGGAAGAATTAAGTGGGTAGGTGGACGTCCCTCCCAAAAGGTGAGCAAGAAATGGTCTTGGCGTTGTTGCTTGCTGCCAGATGTAAAATCAGAAATGAAGTATTTTGTGAGCTGGTGATGGTTTGGACCTTCTGTCCTGAGTTATTGAATAAAAGTTACAAGAAGGACGATCCATTAATGCTGATAAGGCACAGTTAGACGGATAGATTCTGGCAAACTGATAACCGTCCCTCAGAAGAACTTATCATGGACATTAACAAACTGTATGAAAGGTTGAGGAAATTCAATTCAGAGATCCCTGGTTGAGTGCTAGCAGGTAAATTGCTGGATTTGCAAAGGTGTCACATGTGGTGGGCTCCTGGTTCAAACTAGTGTTTGGCTGTCGGAGAGAGACCCCCCCAGTTGGATCTGATGTCTGCTGCCTTGAAAAACATTCCTTGGAAAACAGTTACTTCCTGCAGCCTTGGTGGAACAAATGGGGCATTCCACAGTGAGGCAAGGAATAGAGGACTCAATGATTGCTGGATTTTGAAATGTTCCAAATATAGGACACAGTCATCTATACAATTGAAGGACCAAAGGCAGGTGGAAAGAGGATGAAAACATATTTGACAGATCAGGCAATTACAGTAGAAGACAGAATTGGAACAGCAATAATAAGCAAGTGAATCCCAGCAATGCCTAGACTACAGATAATAGGACCTTCAGGTGTGACTGACAGTGAGTTGAAGGGTCATGAGGACTCGAAACGTCAACTCTTTTCTTCTCCGCCGATGCTGCCAGACCTGCTGAGTTTGTCCAGGTAATTCTGTTTTTGTTTAGTATCATTACTGCCCAAAGCAGCGAGGGTCAGTTTGGTCCTGTTATCTTGTTGACAGCAGCCCTCAGGCAAATCTTTTGTGGCTGGGGAGTGTTAGTATGGGCCAACAGTGGGATGTACTCTGGGGGCTGGTTGAGGGAAGGGGAGGTCTCCACATGATAATTTTACTTTGCTGGGCTTCCTCTGCTCCTGGCTTCTGCTCACAGCAGATTTGGCCCGACAAGGAAGCCATCTCCACTTCCCTTTGTAAGGACAGCCCATCAGGGCAAGCGGTGGAGTGTAAGGGGGTGGGAGGTTAAAACAGACCCCAAGGTTCCAACCTTCACCGTTAGCAACCATTCTCTCTAACCATGTTCAATCCAAGAAAGCATTTGATGAAGGATAGTACTGGAGCCAATCTCTACGCGCCCTACCATTTATTTACAGAGCCCAAGGAAGTGTTTAATACTCCATCACTAACATACGGGTGATTTTTGTGATGTGTGTATAATCCAACAGGTTAATTAGCATGTATAAGGTCATAAGTGGGGATGTTTGCTGAAGATTACACAATGTTCAGTACCATTCACGACTCCTCAGATAATGAAGCAGTCCATTTCCAATGCAGCAAGGTCTGGACAGTATCTAGGCTTGGGCTGACAAGTGGCAAGTAATTACACAAGTGCCAGGCAATGATCATCTCCAACAAGAAAGAATCTAACCATCACACCTTGACATATGAGATAGCTCTGGCTGGTAAAAGTAGGGAAAATCCCAAGATATTCTATCAGTATATCAATGGGAAGAGGATAACCAGGGAAAGAGTAGGGCCCATAAAGGACCAAGGGGGCAATCTATGGGTGGAGCCAGAGGACATCGCTAGAGTGTTGAATGAATACTTCACATCCATCTTCACCCAAGAGAATGAGGATGAAGGTATCGAATTCGGGGAGATAAACTGCGAGGTTCTTAAGCAAATTGATATAGGGAGTGACAAGGGATTGGAGGTGTTGGCAGGCTTAAAAGTGGACAAATCTCCAGGTCCGGATGATTTGTGTCCCAGACTGCTGAGGGAGGCAAGGGAGGAGATTGTAGGGGCTCTGACCCAAATTTTTAGTTCCTCTCTGGCCACGGGGGAGGTGCCAGAGGACTGGAGAACAGCTAATGTGGTTCTGCTATTTAAGAAGGGTTGTAGAGATAAACCAGGGAACTACAGGCCAGCGAGTCTCATGTCAGTGGTAGGGAAACTATTGGAGAAAATTCTGAAGAAGAGTTCCTATCTCCACTTGGAGAGGTAAGGTTTGATCAGGGATAGTCAGCATGGCTTTGTCAGAGGGAGGTCATGCCTAACAAATTTGATTGAATTTTTTGAGGAGCTGACCAGGTGTGTAGATGAGGGTAGTGCAGTTGATGTAGTTTATATGGATTTCAGCAAAGCCTTTGACAAGGTCCCACATGGGAGACATATAAAGAAGGCAAATGTACATGGGATACAGGGTAATTTGATTAGGTTGATTCAAAATTGGCTTAGTTGTAGGAGACAGAGGGTGATGACAGAAGGATGCTTTAGTGACTGGAAGCCAGTGTCTAGTGACATACCACAGGGATCTGTGCTGGTTCCCCTATTATTTGTCATTTATATAAACGACATAGATGACTATGTGGGGGGGTAGGATTAGTAAGTTTGTGGATGACACAAAGATTGGCCGTGTGATTAACAGTGAGGTTGAGTGTCTTGGGCTACAGGAAGGTTTGACGGGATGGTCAAATGGACAGATAAGTGGCAGATGGAATTTAACCCTGAAAAGTGTGAGGTGATACACCTTGGAAGGAATAATTTGACAAGGAAGTATTCAATGAACGGCATGACACTAGGAAGTTCTGAGGAACAAAGGGACCTTGGCGTGTGTGTCCATAGATCTCTGAAGTTGGAAGGGCATGTTAATGGGGTGGTGAAAAAGGCATATGGGACACTGGCCTTTATCAATCGAAGCATAGATTACAAAAATAGGGAGGTCATGTTGGGGTTGTATAGAACCTTGGTGAGGCCACAGCTGGAGTACTGTGTGCAGTTCTGGTCACCACATTATAGGAAGGATGTGATTGCACTGGAGGGGGTGCAGAGGAGATTCACCAGGATGTTGCCTGGGATGAAACATTTAAGTTATGAAGAGAGGTTGGATAGATTTGGGTTGTTTTCGTTGGAACAGAGAAGACTGAGGGGCGACCTGATCGAGGTGTACAAGATTATGAGGGGCATGGACAGGGTGGATAGGGAGCAGCTGTTCCCCTTAGTTGAAGGGTCAGTCATAAGGGGGTATAAGTTCAAGGTGAGGGGCAGGAGGTTTAGGGGGGATGTAAGGAAAACCTTTTTTACCCAGAGGGTGGTGAGGGTCTGGAATGAGCTGCCTGGGAGGGTGGTGGAGGTGGGTTGCCTCACATCCTTTAAAAAGTACCTGGATGAGCACTTGGCACATCATAACATTCAAGGCTATGGGCCAAGTGCTGGTAAATGGGATTAGGTAGGTAGGTCAGGTGTTTTTCACGTGTTGGTGCAGACTCGATGGGCCGAAGGGCCTCTTCTGCACTGTGATTCTGTGATATTCTGTGATTCAATGGCATTACCATTGCTGAATCCCCCACTATCAACACCCTGAGGGTTACCACTGACCAGGAACTGAACTGAACTAGCCATATAAAAACTGAGGCTAAAAGAGCAGGTCAGAGACTAGGAATCCTGTGGTGAGTAACTTGCCTCCTGACACCCCAAAGCCTGCCCACCACCTACAAGACACAAGTCAGGAGTGTGATGGAATACTCTCCACTTGCCTGGATGAGTGCAGCTCCAACAACACTCAAGAAGCTTGACACCGTCCAGGACAAAGCAGCCCGCTTACTTGGTACCCTGTCCACAAACATTCACTCCCTCCCCCAGCGACTCACAGTGTGTACCATCTACAAGATGCACTGCAGGAACTCACCAAGCCTCCTTAGACAGCACCTTCCAAACCCACGACCACTACCATCTAGAAGGACAAGGGCGGCAGACACATGGGAGCACCACCACCTGGAAGTTCCCCTCCAAGCCACTCACCATCCTGACTTGGAAATATATCACTGTTCCTTCATTGTTGTTGGGTCAAAATCCTGGAACTCCCTCCCTAACAGCACCGTGGGTGTATCTACACCACATGGACTGCAGCGGTTCAAGAAGGCAGCTCACCACCACCTTCTCAAGGGCAATTCAGGATGGGCAATAAATGCTGACCCAGCCAGCGACACCCACGTCCCATGAATGAATAAAAAATAAGAGGTTTCCTTACAATAAATTCCATCCTACAGCAGGTGCTGAGGAACTACCACAGTCTTAGAGGGAATCAGGTTCCAGTTAACATCAGATGAATGTAACAGACACAAAGTGTTAACTGGAGATTTCTGCAGCTAAGTTGAAGTGAATTCATGAAGTTTGTTGGTGTCGTGTTGAACCAGAGGTGAGGAGAAATCTATTTACGTAGCGAGTCGCTGTGATCCGGAATGTGCTGCCTATATGGTGGAATCTGATCAATAGTAACCTTCAAAAGAGGATGAGATAGATACTTGAAGAGGAAACATTTGCAGTGTTATGTGGGGCTAATTGGATAGCTCTTTCAAAGAGCTGACACAGTCATGATAGGCTGACTGGCCTCCTTTTTACTCCAAAATTCTATGATTGTAAAATTTCTCATGTCAATGATTGCAAAAATATCAAGGCAATGTACCAATGTTTATTCACAGGTCAAACATGATACTGATTTTAGCTCACTCATGGAATTCAGACCAAAGTATTCACTCATTTGTGACAGACTTGCAATGCGTAAATTCATCCTCATTTGTGGGGTAAGTGGTTACTGCAAACACACCCAACCTCTCTATCTGTTTATATCCATCAGCAAATTAAAGTGTCCTTGGCATTTAAATCTACCACCTGGATTGTGATGTGAACCCTCTAGCACTATTCCATAAGGCATCCCTACTCCTAGGAGACTCTGTTAACATTGTAATCCTAAGTGGCAATCAAATAATTTTTAATTTGGAGAGCAGCATCCCAATTGACTACTTGACAGCATTTGCTGCTGCAGCTAAGCCAAGCTTTATGCAATGTCTACAAAGTTTGAACCCACTCATGTGTGAGGGGCAGAGAGTCACATAAGGTATTAGACCTGAACGTGTGAGCGATTTGCTGGTGTTAGGGTGTTCATATGCCCGCTGATAAATTCAGCTTTGTAAACTAAGCAACACAGTCATTCACAGAACAATACTACTGACAGCCAAGTCCTTTGGAATTTGTGCTATCAAGTGCAGGAGATTGGTCCGTTATTTAATGTTGGAGATTGAGATGAGACCATGCTGCTAGATGTCTCTGATCTGGGGTATGAGGAGCAGGTGGAAAAATGAATAGAACAGCTCTGATGATATTGAACAGCAGAGCAAGCTCACAGGGCCTTATGGTATACTCCTGCTGCTGTTTCTTGCATTCATTCATCAAATAAAGGCAAAATCCCTGCTGACTGTGCCATGCCTCCTTTTTTTTAAAAAAAAATCAATGATTTTACAGAGTATTGTCTCTGCCAACTCTGTAAATTATTTAACATTCTCCCTCAAATTAACAATTTCACTCAAAGGCAGCCTTATTTTGGAATTGGCTATCTCTGAGTTTCTAACATGTACACAAAAAAAGTTGATTCTTTTCCCGACTTATTCTCTGTTTCATAATGCAAAGATATTTCTTACATTCTTAACTATGGGTAAGGAAAATCTTAGAATCCAGGTTATGACCCACCATCTCTGCTCCACCCATATCTCACTACCTGTGCTTTTTGGAGTTGACAGAGGAAAGACCTTACATTGATATAACACTTTTCATGATCTCAGGAAAAGCTAAAACATTTCACTTTGCATTTGCAATGCACACAGCAAGGTCCTGCAGACGGCAGTAAGGTAAGGGATCAGATAATTGTTTTTTTTAAGTGACACTGATAGATATTGGCCGCAGGAGCAGGAGAACTCTTGTGTTCTTCTTCAAATAGATAGATGGGATCGTTTATACCCCCCTGAGAAGGTAGACTAGAAGTGGTCTAGCTTCTCATCCAAAAGGCACCTCTGGCCATGCAGCACATTCTTGGCCCCATACTTAGGTGTCAGACTAATTTATCTGCTCAAGACTTCGGAGGTGATTACAAGTTTCGGGTCACGTCTTGACTCCATGGCCTCCTAACTCAGGTGAGAGTGCCAAAATTCACAGAATCACAGAATTGTTACAGTGAAGAAGGAGGCCATTTGGCCCATCGTGAATGCACCAGCTCTCTGAATGAGCAATTCACTTAGTGCCATTTTGTCACCCTTTCCCAGTATCCCTGCACATTGTTCCTTTACAGATAACAGTCTAATTCCTTTTTGAATGCTTCAATTGAATCTACCTGCATCACACCCTCAGGCTGTACGTTGCAGATCTAATCACTCGCTGTGTGAAAAAGTATTTTCTCATATCACTTTTGCTTCTTTGCCAATTATTTTAAATCTGTGCCCTCTCATTCTCAATCCATTCTCAATTGGGAGCAGTTTCCCCCTGTCTACTCTGTCCAGATCCCTCATGGTTTTGAATGCATCTATCAAATTGCCCCTCAGCCTTTTTTTCTCTAAGGAAAACAGTCCCAATATATCTTCATAACTGAAGTTCCCCAACCCTGGAACCATTCTCGTAAACCTCCTCTGCTTCCCAATGCCTTCACAACCTTCATAAAATGCGACACCCAGAACTGTACACAATACTCCAGCTGAGGTCTATCTGGTGTCTTACACAAGTTCAACATAACCTCCCTGCTCTTGTAGTCAATGCCCTTATTAATAAAGCCTAGTAAGCTTTATTAACTGCTCTCTCAACCTGTTCAATTATTTATGCACATATACACCAGGTCCCTCTGTTTCTGCACCCCTTCTAGAGTAGTACCCTTCATTTTATACTCTCTCCATGTTCTTCCTACCAAAATGTATCACCTCATATTTATCCACATTGAACTTCACTTGCTGCCTATCTGCCCACTCCACCGACTTGTCTATGTCCTTTTGAAGTATCCTCACAGTTTACAATGTTTCCAGCTTTGACACCTAAGGTCGCAGCTCTAGATAAAGAAGGCAGCCAGGCAATTGTCTCCTAGCCCTATCCATAGTCGATATAGCTAGTGTGGAAGAGGGATGTAGGTGATACTTTCTATGATTATTCCACTCTCTATATGGTGCTAATCCTCAAATTGGTGACTCTCCGACTGCAGCCCATTCTTGCTTAGTAATGCTGCTTTCACACATTCCCATGTTGTTGAGGTTAGATTGATGTTTACATTTACTGGCACTATGAAGAACTGGGTGAACTTTGCTACAATGCTACCCAAAGTCAAATGGCTCTTTGCAAAGAAAGAGCCACTTCAGCGGCATGGCAGAGACACTGGGAAAAGCATCCCAACACAAGTCAGTATCATCAAAAGAGAAGGAAATGAATTATTAAAACAAGGTTAGGTCAGAAGGAGTTGCTAACTTGCACACTTGAAAAGCGATATGCAAAGAATCTGCTAAACTATAAACCAGGCAGTGAGATTGGGGACAGATCGACAGGTTTAGAAATGAACCAGGCAGTGAGACTAATGGACATCCACAGGTTTAATGGCCCTTTGTCACAGAGCAGGCAGCCAGAACAATTGGCTCGTTTATAACGAAACTTTCTTTTTAATGCAATACAACCCAATTATATACATTCATTCTGGCAATCCCTATTAACTCAAAGTTCTCAATTACATATCAGCAAACTGTAATGAAGTACTGTAATTTGGCTCCAATGTAATATTATGCATAAGAATCACACAAAATAAATTGTTTTTTTACATGCAAATTTACTAAAGCTTCAGAAAACTGATCTTTTTGAGCAAGGCTTCAGCAACGACAGCTTATATTTATATCGTGTCTTTAATGTAATGCAATCTTCCCAAGAAACTTCACAGGAGAGTTACAAGTTAGGTATGACACTGAGGCACAAAGGAGATATTAGGTCAGATAACCAGAAACTTGGCTAAAGAGGTATGTTTTAAGGAGCATCTTAAAGGAGAAAAGCAAGTTAGAGAGGCAGAGAGGTGTCGCAAGGGGTCTCCAGAGCTTGGAGCCGAGACAACTGAAGGTATAGCTACCAACGGTGGAACAATTAGAATTGGGAATGCACAAGAGGCCAGAATTAGAGAGGTACAGGTATCTCAAAGGGTTGTAGGGTTGAAGGAGATTTCAGAGATAGGGAGGGTCAAGGCCGTTGAAGGTTCTGAAAACGAGGATGAGAATTTTAAACTCAAGATGTTGTTTAACCGGGAGCCAATGTGAGCAGACGGGTGATAGGGGAACGCTGTTTGGTGTGAGTTAAACTACAGGCAGCAGAATTTTGGATGACCTCAAGTTTACAGAGAGTAAAATGTGGGAAAGCAGACAGGAGTAAATTGGAATAGGCCAAGTCTAGAGGTAACAAAGGCATGAATGAGAGTTCCAGCAGCAGATGAGCTGGGACAAGGGTAAAGTTGGGCAATGTTACAGAGCTGGAAATAGACGGTTTAGTGATAGCATGAATATGATGTCAGAAGCCCAGAAACAAATGTTTTTGTCAGGAAGATATAATAATTTTCTTAATGTTATTGGAATTTATTGTAATGTAGAGTAACAGTGGGGACTGTGTCTGTGGATCTGTATTTGTGTGTGTGTGTGTGGGGTGGGGGGCACTTAATTGAATTAAAGGCATCCAGTCTGAAGGCTTTGATGTACCAGAAGATAAGTTAGGTTTGAAATGTTAAGTAGGTAAACATGGGGAAAGTTTTAGAATGTGAGGTGTAGAGGGAAAATTTATATTTTTAAATAAACCAGATTATCTTGAATTCAAAAGAGAGGGTAAAATGTTTCACCTAGCCAGGAGAAATTAAGAAACAGTGTGTTTATTTTTCCTAAAGATTACTGGTGAAATTGGTACTATGATAGAATTTTAATATTAGAGAGGTAAAATCCAAAGACATAGTGAAACAATGGGAATTTGCATTCAAAGGGGAAAATATGTATAAAGGAGAGAAGGCTGTGTGCTGGGGGAGACATTCTAAGATCTAACAAGCGTGAAAAGCTCCCAGTATCTAAGCCTCAAGCTGCTGTCTACAAGGAACCGAAGCTGAGAAAAACTCATTTTGAATTCGACTGTCCAGGGTATCGTGTTACTTTGCCTGGGTCTTTTAGAATCTATGTGTCTCACTGTTGCCTTAACGGAGGTATAACTGGGAATTAGATTAATCAGGGGAGCTAGAAGTCATTATAGTAGTCATTTGTAAACTTAAGTATGTGCTTAAAATCATTTTTTTGTTTTATTTAATAAAGGTTTAGTTTAGTCTTTAAAGAAACCCATAAGACTCGGTGGCCTTCTTTTTACTGAATTCAAAGCCTGCATCTCGAAATAAGTATGAATTGCAAATAGTTGTGGGAGCTGCTTCAAGTTTCGCTCTGGGATTTGGGCAGCTTGACACTTACCATCCTCCTGCTATAACAGTCGCACCAAGGCTGCGAACAGACTGACTTAGTCTCAGACTGTTGCCAGGGAGAGGGATGGAGTCGGTAGTTAGGGGACAGAGTTTGGACCGGGGACCAGAAACGATGGCTTCAGTCTTCCCAGTGTGGAGGAAATTTCTGCTCATCCAGTGCTGGATGTCAGATAAGCGGTCATCAAACAAAAATATGCTTACAGTCCGCTATCAGCTGTGTTAGCGACAGAAGTTTAACTGATGTAGATTAATATATTCAATGCATTCCTCAAATTATAAATAAACTTCAAAATAATTCTGATGCAACCTTGGATAATTCATTGCGGGATCAAAATTCCATCTTCACTAATTTTACCTAAAAGCGAGAGCACTAGATTTTCTTGACATTGATATCCATAGGGAATTATGTGTTCAATTATTGGAGATTAATAATCTTAGTACAAGTGTTGAATATTGGCACATTCCAAGGACAAGGGCCACTTGGATGTGCTAAAGCTTGGGGCAGCTGCTGCAGAGGTGCAATGAGGGAAGGTCGCTGTCTAAGACCTTTCTGACAAAGTACACCAAGGGGCAGGAACACTTGGAAAACCCCCCAGTCTGTGTGTGCCTGACACGAAATGTACTTTTGTGAATATCAAGAGTATTGAAATTGTTTTGAGGCACCTCAGAGAAGAACATGCAAAATGAAGGAAAGTTGAATTCTATTGCACTTTCTGTAAGTTTTCAATTTGAAATGTTTTGCGCGCAAGCTGTATGCTTGATATGAAATGTGTATTGTAAATATCAAGAGTATTACAATCATATAGAGGTACCTAAGAGTGGTACATGCTGTATGGAGACATGTTGAATTTTATTGCACTTACTGTAATTTTCAAGTCGGAATGTTTTGTAATTTGCTTTTACAAATTTTATTTAAAAAGGCATATTTTTGGGGAAAAAAACTTAGTACTTTTTTTGCTAGAATTAGCCAAATCAGAAAATTCAGCTACTATTTAAAATGAGGAGAATCTTGATTCAGTTTGCATTATGTGTCTATTAAATCCTATCTCCTACAGAGGGCACTGTCTGTTGCTGAATATTCACCTTCCAGTATTGTTGGAGTCTGCAAGCGGCTTTACAAACTTTTATCATTAGGAAATTAGCAAAGCCTAGCTCCGCTTGTGGCTCAATTAGTAAAGTGCGGAACTAAACCACATAGACCGGCAAGGCCACAATCCCTGGTGTGAGCTAGGCACATAGTTTCAAAAACAGAAAATTCCTTCCTAAGTGCCGGGACAGGCAGGTTCTGCAGCACATATCCCACTAGTCGGAATGGCAGGAAATCACACCCGATTCCGCGCTTGGAAGTTCATTAATTATGCACAGGCGAGTATCTCTCCGAATCACCTGGCGGTCCAGGAACTGATTCGTCCGCTCGGCCGTTACCTGACAGGGTCGAAGGTCTGAGTACCATATTTAACTGCCACCCTAGCACGCACATCTCACTCTCGGCATCTCACCTGTCCAGGAGACACACAGAGATGTCTGGCAACCAGACGAAGAAGAGTGTGTAACCTGTTTCTGACCTGACACCCTCGAATCAACTCATTTCACACAAAACTGGATTTTTTTTTCGCCAGTGGAACAGTGAAAATGTGAAATGCACTCCCAGCTGGAGCATGGAATGGCGATGTCCATGAAAATCTTAGAAAGGTGATAAAAATAGATCCATGGCTCCTTGGAAAACTGCGCTGGAAATGTTGTATTATCAGGTTAGATAGTCTTCTTCCACTCACTCTTGGGAAGAAAGGAGAAACTTTGCAGAATCATTCATCTGGAGCATTGCTGATAGAATGGACTCTACATGATCTGTTCAACCAGCGTACCTTAATGGGCCAAAAGTCCTTTACATTTTCCATACTTATGTTTATGTATGTAATGTAATATAGTTTACGTACAAACTTAAATAGCTTGTGTGCAAATTTAGTGTGTTTTATACACAGACTGATGAAGTTAACATTGTAGCTGGCATAATTTGAATGGAAGCCTAGATACTGAATGTACATCACAGTATAGACAGCAATACATTTAAGAACATAAGTGCATAAGAAATAGGAGCAGGAGTAGACCACACGGCCTGTCAAATCTGCTCCGCCATTCAATATTATCATGGCTGATCTTGGACTTCAGCTCCACTTTCCTGCCGCTTGCCATATCCCTTGATTCCCAACAGACCAAAATGTGTCTATCTCAGCCTTAAATATAGTCAACAACGGAGCATCCACAAAACCTTGGGGCAGAGACTTCCATAGATTCACAATCCTTTGAGTGAACAAATATCTCCTCATCTCAGTCCTAAATGATTGGCTTCTTATTCTAAAATTGTGTCGCCTAGTTTTAGATTCCCCAGTCAGGGGAAATAATGTGCAGTGTTCTTCTGTCAAGCCCCTTCATAATCTTGAATGTTTCAATGCAATCACCTCTCATTCTTCCAAACTCCCGAGAATATAGATCCAAATTACTCAGCCTCTCATCATAGGACAACCCTCTCATCCCAGGGACCACTATAGTGAACCTTTGCTGCACTGCCTTCAATGCAAGTATATCCTCCCTTAAATAAGGAGACACACAGTATTCCAGGTGTGGTCTCACCAAAGCCCTGCACAATTGTAGCAAGACTTCTTTATTCTCCTACTTCAATCCCTTTACATTAAAGGCCAAAATGTCCTTTCCTTTTCTAATTGCTTGCTGTACCTGCATGCTAACATCTTGTTCTTTGTACAAACACCACCCAACTCTCTCTGAACATCAACATTTTACAAGTTTTGCGCCTTTTAGAAATATTCTGCTTTTCTATCCTTATGACCATGTTTATCAAAATACATCTGGATTAAATATTGCAATGAAAGCGAATAACTTCACACTTCCCCGCATTATACTCGATCTGCCACCTTGTTGCCCATTCATTTAACATGTCTACATCTCTTTTCAGCCTCTTTGTGTCCTCCCCACAGCACGCAATCCACCTAAACGCAGACTGGGTCACCACTTTGCGGAACACCTTCGGTCAGTCCGCAAGCATGACCCAGACCTCCCTGTCGCTTGCCATTTCAACACCCTACCCTGCTCTCATGCCCACATGTCTGTCCTTGGCTTGCTGCATTGTTCCAGTGAAGCTCAACGCAAACTGGAGGAACAGCACCTCATCTTCCAACTAGGCACTTTACAGCCTTCCAGACTTAACATTGAGTTGAACAACTTCAGACCATGAATTCTCTCCTCCAGTTTGATCATTTTTTTCCATTTTTTCCCAACCCATTCCCCCACAGGATTCCTTATAACTCGTTGTTGTGTTTTGTTTTCAGAGAGCACTGACCCTTGTTCTGCTATTAACACATCCTGCTCTCTGAACTTTTTGCCACTATTAGCACCTTCTTTAATCTTTAATACCACCATTAGCACCCCTTTCATCTTGTGTCCATGACATCTTTATCAAATCTCCGCTGAGCTGCCACCTATCTCTGCCCTTCTATTTTGCTCCACTCGCTCCACCCCTTCTCTTCAGCCGTATAAAACCCATCAAATTTCTATTTCTCTTCAGTTCTGTAGATGAGTCATATGGACTCGAAACACTAACTCTTGTTTCTCTCTCTGCAGATGCTGCCAGACCTGGGTTTTTCCAGCATTTTGGTTTTATTTCAGATTCCCTGCATCCACAGTAATTTGCTTTTATATTGCATCCCACCTAGCTTTGTATTGTCAGCAAAGATACATTAGATACATTACTCTCTGTCTCTTAGTATAAGTTATTAATATAAATTGTAAATGACAGAGGCCCCAGCACTGATCCTTGAGGCACTCCACCCGTCACAAGGGGAAAGGCCAGTTAGCCTATTATCAGTCATCAGGACAGTGCTGGGATTTATTATTAAAGAAGTCTTAGCAATGTACTTAGAAAAGCGTAGTATGATTAGAACAAATCAACATGGTTTTATGAAGGGGAAACCCTGTTTGACTATTAGAGCTTTTTGAGGATTGATAAAGGGGAACCAGTAGATGTAGTATACTTGGATTTCCAAAAAGCATCTGATAAGGTATAATACAAAAGGTAACGTCTCATGGAATGGACAGTGATACATTAGCAGGAATAGATGATTGGTTAATGGACAGAAAGCAGAAAGTAGTAACCCCCAGGATGTTGATAGTGGGGGATTCAGCGATAGTTATGCCATTGAATTTCAAAGGGAGATGTTGGATTCTCTCTTTTTGGAGATGGCATTGCCTGGCACTTGTGTCGTGTGAATGTAACTTGCCACAGCCCAAGCCTGAAAGTTGTCCAAGTCTTGCTGCATATGAACACAGACTGCTTCAGTATCTGAGGAATCAGGAATGGTGCTGAATATTGTGCAATAATTAGCGAACATCCCCACTTCTGACCTTTTGATGGAGGGAATGTCATTGATAAAGCTGATGAAGGTGGTTGTGTCTAGGGCACTACCATGAAGATCTCTTGCAGTGATATCCTGGCACTTCTGCCTGAAGATGGTAGCAAAGCCAATTACTTAGGTATGAGAGGAGAGTTGGCTAACATTGATTGAGTAAATAGATTAAAAGGTATGGCATTAAATAAACAATGGGAAACATTTAAAGAAACCATTCAAAATGTTCAACAAAAATACATTCCATTGAAAAACAAAACCTCAACAAGGAAGGTCCATCCATGACTTAATAAGCGCCCAGACTCCACCATCACCATTCAAGGGCCCTGTGAGTCCTCAATATTGATCCCATGGCATCAGGTCAAACATGGGCAAGGAAACCACCAACACCCTGCCCCACCACCTCAGCTGATGAATCATGCTGAATACCACTTGGAAGAAGCACTGATGGTGGCAAGGGCACAGAATGTACTCTGTTTGGGGTCTTCAATGTCCATCACCAAGAGTGGCTCAATATCACCACTACCATGTACTGAAAGGTGTGTGTTTGAACCCAATTTCAGGCACTCTCAAGGTTTGTTCTTTTCATGCTTGCAATGCCACTAAACAACCTGTTTGTATCAATGCTGTCCATTCGTCCTCATGCTTGAGTCACTGCTATGATTTCAATCAGTTGTAAAATCTCAAAAAACACAGCTTTTAAAAATGATCTGAGGTCCTGGTATAAACTTGTGTGCTAAGAGACATGATTAATCCTCAGGAATGCTTCCATTCCAAACTAACGTAAGCCAAGATTATTGCTCGCAAACCAAGAACATAACAATTGGGAAGACCGGTAAGTGAAGATTTGATATCATTGTCTACAAATGAACAAGGGAGTACAAGATGCTTCTCACGGGAGAAGACAGCTTGTTTACACAGACTGAATTCTGTTTAATCCTCACCACTCACAATATAGATATAGACTCATAAAGCAGCTTTAACTTGACTGGATGGGTAATAAAGTTACCATTAATAATCTTCTAAGTTTGGATGCATGATGTTGACAAATGAAGGGTGACCTATACAGCTCGGCTGAAAGAGCTCGACTGCTGACCCTGATAGGACATATCTTTGTCATAGCCCTTAATGGGAAAATGGTAGCACAGTATAAACGTCACTAGTGTGGTAATTCAGGGGCCAAGGCTAATGTTCTGGGGGCAAGGGCTCAAATCCCACCATAGCAGCTGGTGGAATTTAAATTCAATTAATTAGTAAATTTGGAATTGAAAGCTAGTTATCCATGATGGTGACTGTGAAGCTATCATTGACTGTCACAAAAACCCATCTGGTTCATGAACGTCCTTCTGAACGATGTCCAAAGGAAATCTGCCATCCTTACTTAGTCTGGCCTATATGTGACTCCAGGTTCACAGCAATGTAACTGACTCTTAGCTGCCCTCTGAAATGTTTCCACCTCCCAAGAATTAAAAAAACATATTTTTAATATCAAACACAAATTAACATATTTATGGACATGGCGAGTGGTGCCACAAAATTTGCATTCACTGCACACGGGGATTTTGTGACTGTTTAACTCTGGAACTTACATTATACTGCAATGTTTTCAATCAGGTAAACACATTAATGGCTCTACATCCTCCCTCCATAGTGCAGTTTGTTAGTACACTTTCCAGTGTGAAACTAAACCACACAGAGCAGGATGGTTCTTTAGATTCAATCCATGATCTATGGCTATTCTTAGCTAAGTCTGTATTAAGAATGCTACAATTGAGATCAATGCACATGGGCTAGGGAGGAGAAAAATCACTGAATGCTCCTACATTTAAAAATGGCTGTGTGGATATTGGGGATATTAATCAGGCTCAGCTGTGATGCCCCCATCCCATGAACCCATTGCCCTGTCTTTTCCCGTACCCCTGCACATTGTTTCTATTCAAATAATCATTCAATTCTCTCTTGAATGCCTCGATTGAACCTGCCTCCACCACACTTCCAGGCCGTGCATTCCAAACCCAAACCACTCGCTGTGTGAAAAAATTTTTCTCACATCATATTTGCTTCTTTTGCAAATCACTTTAAATCTGTGCCCTCTCGTTCTTCATCCTTTTACAAACAGGAACAGTTTCTCCCTATCTACCCTGTCCAGCCTCCACATGATTTTGAACATCTCTATCAAATCTCCTCTTAGCCTTCTTCTCTCCAGGGAGAACAGTCCCAACCTCTCCAATCTATCCTCATAGCTGAAGTTTCTCATCCCTAGAGCCATTCTTGTAAACCTCTTCTGCACGCTCTCCAATGTATTCACATCTTTCCTATAATGTGGCAACCGGAACTGTACACAATACTCCAGCTGAGGAGTGACGAGGGCCTTATATAAATTAAACATAACTTCCCTCCTCTTGTACGCTATGGCCCTATTTATAAAGCCCAAGATTTTATATGCTTTTTACTGTTCTCACCACCTGTCCTGCCACCTTCAATGATCTATGCACATATACACCCAGGTCTTTCTGCTCCTGCACCCACTTCAAAATTTCACCCCTATTTTATATTGTCTGTCCATGTTCTTCCTACTAAAATGCATCACCTTACACTTCTCCACATTGAACTTCATCTGCCACCTATCTACCCACTCCACCAACTTGTCTATGTCCTCTTGAAGTTCGACACCATCCTCCTCAACACTCCCAAGCTTCATATTGTCCCCTGCACACCAAGATCTAGATCATTGATATATATCAGAAAAAGCAAGGATCCCAATACTGAACCCCTGGGGAACTCCACTACAAACCTTTCTCCAGCCCAAAAAATAACCATCGACCATTACCCTCTGCTTCCTATTTTTCAGCCAATTTTGTATCCATGTTGTTACTGTCCCTTTTATTCCATAAGCAATAACTTTTCTCATAAGTCTGTTGTGTGGCACTGTGTCAAATGCCTTTTGAAAGTCCATGTACACCACATCAACAGTATTACCCTCATCGACCTTTTCTGTTAACTCTTCAAAAAATTCCAGCAAGTTAGTTGAACATGATTTCCCCTTTAGAAATCCATGCTGGCTCTTCCTTATCAACCCATGTTTTTCCATGTGATTACTAATTCTGTCCCGAATAATTGTTTCTAGAATTTTGCCCATCACTGAAGTTAAACTGACTGGTCTGTAATTGCTGGGCTTATCCTTACAACCTTTTCTGAACAAGGGTGTACTGTTTGCAATTCTCCAGTCCTCTGGCACCTCCCCCGAGTCTAGGGAAGACTGAAAGATTATGGCCAGTGGCCCTGCAATTTCTACTCTCACTTCCTTCAATATCCTTGGATGCATCTCATCCGGTCCCAGTGCCTTGTCAACTTTAAGTACCAACAGTCTATTCAACACTTCCTCCTTATCAATTTTGAACCCTTCTAGTGACAGAGTTTCCTCATCTGTCACCATGGCCTGGGCAGCATCCACCTCCTTGGTAAAGACGGATGCAAAGTATTCATTTAATACCTCAGCCCTGGCTCCTTCATCCATGTGTAAATTCCTCTTTAAGCCCCTAATCAGCCCTATTCTTCCTTTGACCACCCTTTTACTATTTATATGCCTATAGAAGACTTTGGGATTTTCCTTTATATTGGCTGCTAGTCTTTTCTCATAATCCCTCTTCGCTTCTCTAATATGCTTTTTCACCTCCCCTCTGAACCTTCTGTATTCCTCTTGGTTCTCAACTGTATTTTCTACCTGACACCTGTCATAATCACACTTTTTCTTCATCCTAATTTCAATCTCCTTTTTCATTGAGGGAGCTCTGGATTTGTTTGCCCTACCTTTCCCTTTCAATGGAATATACCTTGATGGTGCCCAAACCAATTCCTTTTTGAAGGTAGCCCACTGTTCAGCTACAGTTTTTCTTACCATACTTTCATTCCAGTCTATCTGGCCCAGCTCCGTTTATGCCCCATTGAAGTTGGCTCTTGTCCAATTAATTATTATTACTCTAATTGCCCATTGTCCTTTTCTATCATCATCCTAAAACATATGATACAATAATCACTGTCTCCTAAATGTTCCCCCACTGACAGTTGATCCACTTCGCCCACCTCATTTCCAACAGTGCGTCTTTTCTTGTTGGAAATACACATGCTGCTGTAGAAAATTCTGCTGAACACAATCTAAGAATTTCCAGAAAACATTTGATAAGGTGTCACATCAAAGATTATTACTGAAAATAAAAGTGCATCGTGTAGGGGGTAGTGTATTAGCATGGATAGAAGATTGGCTGGCAGGCAGAAAGCAGAGAGAATGCATAAATGGGTCTTTTTCTGATTGACGGGATGTGACGATTGGAGTCCCACAGGGGTTTGCACTGGCGCCTCAACTTTTTACGATTTACATCAGTGACTTAGATGAAAGAAGTGCAGGCATTGTAGCTAAATTTGAAACTGACACAAAGCTAGTTAGGAAAGTATGTTGTGAAGAGGACATGAGGAGGTTGTAGATGGAAATAGGTTGAGTGAGTGGGCAAAGATCTGCCAAATGGAGTTTAATGTGGGAAAATGTGAAGTTGTTCACTTTGGCAGGAAGAATAAAAAAGCAGAGTATTACTTAAATGGAGAACGGCCGCAGAATTCTGAGGTGCAGAGGGATCTGGGTGTTCTAGTACATAAGCCACAAAAAGTTAGTATGCAGGTACAGCAAGTATTTAAGAAGGCTAATGGAATGCTCTCCTTTATTACAATTTGATTGAACATAAAAGAAAGAATGTAATGCTTCAGTTATACAGGGCATTGGTGAGACCACATCTCGAATACTGTGTGCAGTTTTGGTCTCCTTATTTAAGGAAGGGTGTAAATGTATTGGAGGCGGTTCAGAGGAGGTTTACTAGATTGATACCTGGAATGAGTGGGTTGTCTTATGAGGAAAGGTTGGACAGACTGGGCTTGTTTCCATTGGAGTTTGGAAGAGTGAGGGGTGATTTGATTGAAGTATATAAGATCCTGAACGACCTTGTCAAGGTGGGTGTCGAAAGGATGTTTCCTCTTGAGGGTGAGTCCAGCACTGGGGGGCACTGTTTTAAAATTAGGGGTCACCCTTTTAGGACAGAGATGAGGAGAATTTATTTCTCTCAGGGGTTTGTGCGACTTTGGAATTCTCTGTCTCAGAAGGTGGTGGAGGCGGGGTCATTGAATATTTTTAAGGCAGAGGTAGATAGATTCTTGTTAGGCAAGGGAATGAAAGGTTATCGGGGTTAGATGGGAATGTGGAAATCGAAATACAAGATCAGCCATGATCTTATTGAATGGTGGAGCAGGCTCGAGGGGCCGAATGGTCTACTCCTGTTTCTGTTTCTTATGTAAGAACTTTTGCCCCTCCCTACCCTTTACACTACCACTGTGTGAGTAATTAAAGTCCCCATTAGAACTACTCTATGATGCTGGCATCCCTCAAGCTGGTAGATGGGCAATGGTACCCAGGTATTGAATAATTGGCTGACACCCCTCCCTGCACGAGCAGACAGAAGTATTCACACCAACTTTACAGGAGAAACGTTGCAGGATCATTCACCTGCTTCTAATCGCCTCAGCTTTTTCTGGAGGATGTTTAAATTTTTTTCAACATGGAATGGAATTAAGTTACGCTCAAAGCTTGCATTTTAAAACAGAGTTAGTTTGCATAAAAGGCCACAGGCACTCAGAAGGAAAAGACCAGTAAAACTTGGAAATAACTGGTACTGTTGTGAACTGGAGCACCATTTTAAGATATACAAGGCCAGTTCAGGCCAGTACCAGTCATTCCCCAAGTTTTACTGATTCTCCCTCCTTGCAGACATTGAAGAATATGTATTAAGGCCAGAAGAGCCATATTTGAAGATGTCACAATTAACAGCCTATTTCTAACCACTAACATAGATTTTGATGTTAGCACAGGTCCATATGCCAGAATAACCAGCCATGTGAAGAAATCCATAGGCAGCCAAACATTCAAGCCCATTATGTTGTGAGATATCTATGTAGCATATATCCCCGAGGGACGGGGAGTTGGTCTGTTCAATAGAACTTCTGCCAAATTCCTCCTTGGGGATATGTCAGGGACAGCATCCTTCATCATCCTGGGGCTAGAATTAACATGAACAAGGGACAGAGGGATAATCAGATTTTGAACAGAGGACTGTGAGATATTACCCAGAGCTAGAAGCTAAAAATACCAGGGCGCTTTTTTTTTCTGAATAAGAAGGAATCTGAAAGAAATGCAAAGCTAAAACAAAGTCAGCAAGTTCTGTTGAAGGGTCATGAGGACTCGAAACGTCAACTCTTTTCTTCTCCGCCGATGCTGCCAGACCTGCTGAGTTTTTCCAGGTAATTCTGTTTTTGTTCAGCAAGTTTATTATTATTTCCCCATTCTTCCATAGAAAGAAGTGAGATACAGTTTGAACAATGGATTCCTTATAGTTAATACACACAGGGGGCAGAAGATGGTCGCTGTGATTTTACAGACATTTCAATGAGGTTCTATTCTGTGGGGAACTGCATCATGAACATAAGAATGCACAGAATGGTAAAGGCCACTTAGCCAATCATAGTCCATCTTTCCAACAGGCCATGGACAGTCTGCGTTCCCATTGGCTGTTCCTACTTTATTTCATTTTCTTACAAATGTGAATAGGAACAGGTACAACCTCAGAGGAAGTGAAGTTCTGCATTTTGTTTCTATTTGAGCCTCAAACTTAAGATGCAGAATATCGGTGAGATATCAGACTTAGTGGGCTGGGTTTTGTGGATCCCGCTGGAGCAGGCAAAATGGCAAACAGGCATGAGGAATTGAAAACAAAAACAGAATTACCTGGAAAAACTCAGCAGATCTGGCAGCATCGGCGGAGAAGAAAAGAGTTGGGTTGGGTAATTGAATGTGAGGCCACATTTTCCCGGCGATGGGAAAACTGTAAGTGATTAAATCAGTGGTGGAGAAGCAGGAAGCTCATTGATTTGCATAAGTGCCCACTTGCATATAATTTATATGCAATTCCACATGACTTAATCCTACCTCCCCGAAAGTGAAACCCACACGTGTCTCTCATGGCTTCAGTAACAAGCCCAGTGAAGACTAGCTTCCTTGACTCAGTGCAAGTCCTTTGGACCTCCAGGACAGTGACTCACAGTTAACTGCACAACTTTGTTCAAATTCAAATCGAGCAGTTCAACTCTGATTGGTCAAGGCGTTGCCCTGGGAAATGAGTGGTCCCTAAGCTTTTGTTTTGTTGAAAAAGGCACAACGTGTAGACATGTTCCTTTTGTCTGCACAGGACAGGGGACAGTCAGGAAACAAGTTAACTGTTCCATGCTGCATTCGCCATGGCAACAACTCCATCAATCAGAGCCCACTTGCCAACCAATCAGCACTCTCTTCTCATGCAGTATAAATTGCAGTTACCCCATTAATGTTGAAAAATGCAAGCTATCCTGATGAGTGCAAGACAAAAAGTTTTGATAGCATGTCTCTTTTTTCAGCAAAACTCAAGTTCTGTATTACCAGATGATTATTCATATTAATGTTCAACATTAAAAGATCCTAATCATGTCCTTTTTAATGCCAGATTGTAACTTAACAGGACAATGGGGTAGGAGGGCAGAGGAGATGGTCCCAATTTATTTCAGCAAATGTTAATAACTTGTATCTCTCACCCATTAAAGACTGTGCTTAAGTCAGGCAATTAATGCAAGGAGAAAGGGATCCATTGGTTTACTTTAGTAGAATGCTGTGCTCAAATTAGCTAATCTGTATTTTGCCACATGGGAGTGGATTCCCCAAAATGCCTTCCTACAGTTAGGACTTAATAAGCTTAATAAGATTAAAAATTATTGTTGCATCATTAGCAATTAAGGCGATAGGGTGTTCCTTAGCACACTATTTTAACATCAGTCCACAAATATTGATGACTGTAATTTCTAGCTTATAATATCACCATCACAGAAATGTGCCTTTGGCAGCAAATTGTGATCATGCGATAGGAATACATTTTGTGTAACTAGTGATGCAGGATTGAATATCTGCTTGGGATTTAGGCCATTAAAACATACTTCACGGTTTAAAAAAAGTTTAAAAAAATACAGTGAAGTGGAGACACTTGTAGAGTAGCAGTTCAGGGATATCTGAGTACCCATTAAGAGCTATAGTTACACTCAAACATTGAACCTAACTCTGAAATGTCTGTAATCATTAGATGGGAAGCCAAGAAGCTGAGATTAGAATGTCTAAATTGGGTGTCCCTCACTTTGCTAAAAACAGTATGTATAGATTCAGCAGAACTTAATTGTAGGATGGATAGTGTGATAGCAGGGCAAAATACAGATTTATGGCTGGCTTTTCATATCCTTGTGATGACAAGTTCATATCTGGACCCCTGTGTTGTAGCTATCACCATTACCCGTGATTTAATTCAGTATAAACATCTGCGAGGTCCATAACCTCAAGGATTAATTATAAACATTTGTTTTACATTAAGCTGTTGGGGAGGAAATAACATATTTTAAAGAAACAGTATCACTTGCTTTGGATGTGTTAACTACTGAGAGATACTCTTCAGCATTTAAAAATATGCACATTACATGGACTGGGCTATACTCTTTCCCTCTAGAATCTATGTTCAAATCAGCTCACCATGATAAAATAAAAGTCTCTTTCATCTGTCCATGAGCTTCTTCATGAAAGAGATGGAGCATTCTTAATACAGTCACTTGTGAGTAGAAGCCTGCTGCAAAAGCTGACTATAACTTGACACTAAATTGCTAACCTCACTAAGTCCACAGGGTGATTCTTATGATGGTTTGTGAGTTCACAAGAATCCAGTAGGAAGCTGTAGAATTTAATAGAATATTCCTCAGGCTGGAATAATTTAATAGTGCCTTGTTGATAGTAGGCGTTTAGGAATACTTTGTTGAGGCAAGTTAACATAAATATTTTGCCTGTTTGATCTATTTTAAACCTAAGAGAAGCACTTTGTGCATCTTATCATATATAGAAACACATAGCTTATCCTCTTAAGCATTAACCCTGGATTTTCAAAATATGTAATTGATAAAAGAGTGCATTAAAAGAGTGCATGTTGTCAAGGTGACAATTTCATCCACAGTTTAACAGAAGGGTGCCTGTTCTCTGTTCAATGTGAATGAAATAATAGTTTCAATAACTCAAACACCCTTTTTAGAGTCAGGAGATTCTATTCTCCATACAAATAAGCTGATGATATAGTACCTTTAAATGTTTTACTGACATTTTGTACACTGTCATTTTTGAGTATGCAGTGAAGAGTATAGTCCAGATTGTGGATAACAACACCTCTGTAATAAAACTCCAGTTTTAGATGATCTGGGCTCTGATTAGAAATGAATAATGAGGTGTTAAATGGACATACTTTGGCGTGGTTAAATGAACAGTAAATGGTTAGCATTAGTAAAAATGGAAAGAGGGCTATCTATCTTCTAGTTAACTTGTTTACATGTCAGATCTTGCCCTACTCAGATCTCAGAAAAAAAAGCATCTTCTGTTTATTCTCTGAGAGCCACAAATTCCATTTTCTGGTGATGAGGAACCATAGAAAAAGGAATAAAAACACGGCTCTGAATTATTGCTTCCTCCTTTCACACGTGTGAAACAATGGAATGGGTGCGGAATTATCATTAATGACTGTGTATTTGGAACAGATGTGATAGCAAAGCCTATAGGATTAAAATGGCAGTGCTAGAGGGGTGAATGGTATTTCAGACTGGAGGGGGGTATACCAGGATGTTCCTAAGGGGTAAGTATTAGGACCACTGCTCTTTTTGATAGATTTTAAAGACCCAGACTTTGCTACGGTCAAAATTTGCTGATGGCACGAGACCATTTTTTATTCTTTCACGAGATGTGGGTGTCGCTGGCTGGGCCAGCATTTAATGCCCATCCCCAATTGCCCTTGAGAAGGTGGTGGTGAGCTGTTTTCTTGAAGCACTGCAGTCCCTGTGGTGCAGGTATGTCCACAGTGCTGTTAGGAAGGGAGTTCTAGGATCTTGATCCAGTGACAGTGAAGGAACGGCCGATATATTTCCAAGTCAGGATGGTGAGTCACATATAATGTAATAAACATTTAAGAGGACTGCTACAGACTTCAAGGGGATCAGACTGGTGAAATAGGCAAACACATGGCAGATGAAATTTAACACAAAGAAGTGTGAAATGATTCATTTTAGTAGGAAGAATGCTGAGAGGCAATATAAAGTAAATGTTACAATTTTAAAGTGAGCACAAGAACAGAAATTGGTTATGGAGGTACTCAAATCTTTGAAGATGGCAGGACAAGCTGATCAGCTGGTATGAAGGTCTATAGGATTCTTGGCTTTATAAGTAGATGCATAAAGTGCAAATACAGGGAAGTTATGTTAAACCTTTACAGAACATTGGTAATGCTCAGCTGGAGTATTATGGCCAGTTCTGGGCACCACACTCTAGGGAGACTGTTAAAGCCTTGGAGAGGGTGCAAAGGAAATTTAATAGCTTGGAACCAGGGAGGAAAAACTTAGGTTATGTTCAGAGAATAGAAAAGCTAGGACTGTTCTTCTTAGAGCAGAACAGGTTACGGGGAGATTTGATAGAGATGTTCACAATCATGGAGGATATTGATAGAGTAAATAAAGAGAAACTGTTTCCAGTGGCAGAAGGGTCAGTAACCAGAGAACATTAAGCTCATGACAAAAAAACACAAAAGAAAATTACACAGTGTGCTATGATCTGGAATGCACCAGCTGAAAGGGTGGTGGAAGAAAATTCCATGGCAATTTGAAAGGAAAACTAGATACATATTTGAAGGGGAAAATTTTCTAGAACTCTGGGAAAAGGGTAAGTAGATGGCTCTTTCAAAGATCCAGCACAGGATGAAGAAAATGGTTTCCTTCTGTGATTTAATGAAGCAACACAGTTTAATTTTTCCATAAAGCAGCTACACTTATGAGGCAGTGACCTCATTCAGAGCTTTGCTGTTAGAGTTATGTCATTAACTGAATCCCTTGATAAAGTCACTATCTTGTAATCATGTATAGCTGCAGGCCAACAACCTGTTATCATTACTTTAAGGACCACCTGCTCAACAGTACAATGAAGTTTGACTTCAAAAGAAACATTAAAAATGGATACAAATGCACATTTTGCAACTTATCTTAAGACAAGCATGTCATTTCCCCCGACTGCCATTTTGTTCTAGAATTTTCAAGAGACTTGGGACTCTTGCATAAGATATCTGATATCTCCGATACATGGCTTTTTAAAGACTTACGATGAGATCATCATGTTGCACCATTCTAAGGACACTCGTGTAAATGACAGCAAGTTGATCCGACTTGTCAACAACATAGGACATTTTGTCTGCACCTCCTGCTAAAACCAGTGGCTGCAAAGATCATGAGCCGTAACATTTCGGAAGCAATCACCAGAACTTCTTTACTGAAGGCTACCGCCATTGGAATTGTAAATAACAACAGAAAATAGATAGTGGGTTAATCTGAAAGAGAAAGGTAGCTTAATAAATGGTATTTAATGCCATTATAAACATGGGAAAGGATGGATACAGAGAACCATAGAGGTCTGCAGTAGAGATGGTGTTTCGGCCCATTATGGCTTTGCTGGCTTTTTGATAGAGTCATTTAAAACTAATGCCACTTCCCTGCATACACATTGGAGTCTTATATCTTTGCACAGTTTTGAATATTTATTTACTTTTTCTTGAATGATGCAAAGGTCTTTGTTTATTCTGCATTTAATTGTATCCAGTTAGCGGGCATTAACTGGGGATTCACTTAGGCTCCTACTTACAGTAGCAGAGTGAAACTGTAGCTGTTGTGTTAAGTGGTGAATGTTTGTAATATGTGTCTCCGTTAAGTAAAAACCTAAGTGTGTAACGACCAGGATCCAGTTCTACCTCTCACTGCCTGGCAATCAGGAATAGAACAGCCCCTGCCACCATCATTCCACAATGGCAAAGCATTATTCCATACTCCAACAATTATCTGCATAAATATTTCTTTTTTCTAACCTTTTCCTTATTTTCTTAGCAACAAGTTTAAATGGAAGAGCCCCCCCCCCCTCCCCCACCATCACTGACTCCACAACCAAAGAAATAGTCTTTCCCTATTCACCTTGTGAAAATCACCTCTGAAATCTTCACCTGGCCTTCTCATTTTTAATGGCAACAGTCCCGGTATATTAAGCATCTCATCACATTGATAGCTTCACATCCCAATTAACACCCTCGTAAGTACTTTGTGTACTACCTATGTCATTAGTATCCATTCAAAAATGCACAAATAACCATTGTTCTGTACTCATTACTATGGTACTCTTGCCTTTTTATATAAAACCAAATATCCACATGCACTCAGAGAATTATCTCTCTACACCCTTTACCCTTCTACTGAGTGATTCCTCACATTCTTTGATTTTCGTCCTAAAGTATATTGGCCCAAATCTTCCAAGGAGTAACAATCACTGTCGGATTGCCTCTTGCTTCTACTTCAGGAGCCCTGCATTTCTCACCCGGACTTCTGAACCCAGCCGCTTCAGGAGTGTGGAGCATCTCTGTTCTCGGAGTTCTTCATCGTAGGGCAGGATCGTCGGGGGAACCCAAGCCACGCCCACTTTTTACGGCATTAACTGCCCTATTCTGGTAAGTTTTCATTCACTGACACGCTGAAAGGTTATGGGACATATAACCAGCTTTTCACTGCTTTAGTGAACAAGTGTGAGTGAGTAGGTAAGGTGGGTGGGTAGGGTGGCAAGAGTAGTAGGGTGGTAGGTGGCAGGGTTGGTGGGATGGCTGGTGGCAGGGGTGGGTAGGGTGGCAGGGTGGTGGGTGGTAGAGTGGTGGGTGGCAGGGTGGGTTGGGTGCCATTTGGGTAGGGTGTTCGGGTAGGTAGGGCAGTCAGGTCAGGTCCCGGGGGGTGGGGGGGTTGCTGGAGGGTCAGTGGGGAGTCAGATGGTCAGTGTGGAATTGGAAGGTCGGGAGGGAGGTTTGAGGGTCATGGGGAAGTTGGAGGGTTGGGGGGGAAATCAGATAATTGAGGGGGTCAGAGGGTTGGAGGGTAAGTCTGGGGACAGTGGGAGTCACAGGGTTTGGTTGTATAGTTACCCAGCAGTTATCTCTGTCTAACATTTCCTGGGTAACTATCTAGGTAAGTAACTTGGAACCCGCTGAATTCTCCAACTCTAACTCAGCATTGGAGACCTTTTTGGAGGTTCCCAGGGAGCAGGGAATTGCCCATCAGAAGCTGAAACTTTCCAGTCAATTCCTACAGAATCCTTGCATTGGGACTTCCCAGGGGTGCCCCAGTGCATCTCCAGGGGTATTGCCATCTGGAAACCGGAAGACCTGGGCCAAAAACTCACAGTTCTCTACATTGAATTGGATCTGCCACCTGCTTGTCCATTCTGTTAACTGGTTTGTATTCTCTGAAATTCATGTATACTCCTCCTCACAGTTTACAAAACCCCAGATTTTCTACCAACAAATTTAAATCTTGTGCTCCCTAAGCCAATATATCTTCAAGAACAAAAGTGGATACCGCACTAATTCCTGGGCTACACCACATTCAACCTCTCTCCATCTGAACAATACTCAGTCATGCTAACCATGGTGGATCATGGCCTCCTTGCTTTCTTAATAGTCTACAGACTTTTAATACCTAAACGTGGCATCACCAGTTAACTACTTGTTAGTTTATCTCACCTTCTCTTCTACTGATGTCAGCTTTGCTGATGTCTTGTATTATGGGCATTGACCATTCATCCAGATTTCTTCATTAAAGAGACAAATTGACTATAAAAACCACAAGGCATTACTGGCACACTACTTTCCCTGCTCCCAGTTTCTGCAGCTGCCTGCCCATAGTCACACTCAATTCAAGGTGAATTCCAAAGGTAAAACTTCCAAGATAACGCTCCCTGATACTCCTATCTGACCTCCAAAGAGGTCTGAGTGTTAACACAAAACACCGACATTACAGTCCACATTCTCATACACATCCCCACAGCTGGTTAAAGAACAACATTGGCAGATGCATTTGGATGCAAAAAAGATTCATAGGAGGGGAGATGTTGCTGTAGTGGTAATGGCACTGGACTAGTATTTCAGAAGACCTGGCTAATGCAATGCTCTAGAGACAAGGGCTCACCAAGGGCAGCTGGTGGAATTTAAATTCATTTAATAATCTGGAATTGAGAGTTAGTCTCAGGAATGGTGACCATGACAACGATCAATGATTGTTGCAAAAACCCATCGGGTTCACTAATGTCCTTTAAGGAAAGAAATCTGCCATCCTTACCTGGTCTGACCAACATGTGACTCCAGACCCACAGCAATAGTTATCTCTAAACTGTCCTCTGAAATGGTGTGGCAAGCCACTCAGTGCAAGGACAATTAGGGGTGGCCAACAAATGCTGGCCTTGCCAGCAACGCCGACATCCAATGAAAGAATAAAATTGAGATAGCAGAGCTGAGAGGTTATACTTACCAGAAAAGGGGTTCTCAGTAAAGAGAAGGTTGAGGGGTGATCTGATGGAGGTCTTAATGATAATCCAAGGGTTTGATAGGGAGGTCATGAATAAAATGCTTCCACTTGTGGGAGAGCCTGAAACTACAGGTCATAAGCGTAAGATAGTCACTAATAAACTCAACTGGAAATTTAGGAGAAACCACCTTATTCAAAAAGTGGTTAGAATATGGAACAGACCATCACAAGGAGTTGGGTAAATTGCATAAAGCATTACGGTGAAGCTAGAAAAATACACAGTTCTGCAAAGCGTGAGGAACAGCATCTCATCTTTCGATTAAGCACTTCATAAGCTTCTGGACTAAAAACACTGAGTTCAACAATTTCAGATCATAACCACTGCTCCTAGTTTTCCAGATGACAGCTGTTGCTGGTGATTCTGTTGTTCCCGTTTACAGTTCCTCCGGACCTGGTTTTATCTTTACTTGTCCTATTACAATCTCCTTTTGCCTTACGGTTAACACCATCAACCCTTCTGTCATTTAAAGTCTCCCTCGTTTCATCCTATACAGATCTTCCCTTTTTGTTCTTACTACTCCATCACCCTTGCCCTGTCTCTGTACTTGCTTAAAACCTAAATTCTATTACATCTCAAGCTTTTCCCAGTCTTTTCCTAGCAGGTGTCATCAGCCTGAAGTGTTACCTCTATTTTTCTCTCTTTGCAAATGTTCGCCTGGCTGAGCATTTCCAGCATTTTCTGTTATTATCTGAGCCATCCAGCATATCGATCTGCAGTATTTTGCTTTTATGCTCTTCTTAGTCAATTCATCGATTATTGTTTTAGTGAAGTTCCTCACTTCTATATCTAAATGGGTCAACAAACTTCTGGCCTTTTTGTTCCTCTGAGGAAATATTCTGTCGATGGACCACACTGTCTATTGGCTATATTTCTACTTGATGACAGCATTCATTTCTGGCAGCTAAGAGACATTTTCTTCAGAGATGCTGTGATTATCATATTTCACAATGTGTGCATGTTGCCATAGATCTGTAAACATCCCGATGTTTGATTTATTAGTTCCTTGTGAGATAGGGCAATGAATAACAGGTGCTTTTGGTACCCATTGTCAGCCTAAGGATTTTCACAATAATTTACAATAACTCAAGCACTTCAAGCCCCATCTCAGCAAGAGTTGGAGAATATTGGGAGAAGGGCACATTTTTAAAAAATTCATTCACAGGATGTAGGCGTCGCTGGCTAGGCCAGCATTTATTGCCCGCCCCTAAATGTCCTTGAGAAGGCGGTGGTGAGCTGCCTTCTTGAACTGCTGCAGTCCGTGTGGTGTAGGTACACCCACAGTGCTGTTAGGAAGGGAGTTACAGGATTTTGACCCAGCGACACTGAAGGAACAGCGATATGTTTCCAAGTCAGGATGGTAAGTGACTTGGAGGGGCACTTCCAGGTGTTGGTGTTCCCATCTACCTGCTGCCCTCGCCCTTCTTTGTGGTGGTGGTCGTGGGTTTGGAAGGTGCTGTCAAAGGAGCCTTGCAGCCTTACAGCTTCTGCTGCAATAATGATCACACGGTTCACCAGTGAGCTCCATAGTTTTCCATTTCTTGTGGAAGAAGCATCATATTCTGGAGGGCACAGCAGTATGGGAGGATGTACATTCTTACCCACATGGTGGGTATCCAACCTCAATTATGATATCGAGAAGAAAGCTGAGAATTGCTATAAATGCAGTTCTTTGGCCCACAACCAATTGAAACTAAAATGAGTTAAACTTCTCTCAAAACCTGTCCCAGATATCCAGGACTGTCCCAGCTATGGCTGGAAAATTAACCTTCATAAAATTAGGTCAAGTTTTAGAGCCAGTCATTTGACCCCACACACGCTTCCATCCACCTTACTTCACCTCAGCCTATCAACATAATCTTCTTTTCCTTTTTCCCTCACCCAGCTTCTCCTTAAATGTATCTATGCTAATCATCTCAAACAGTCCACGTGGTAGCAAGTTCCACGTTTTCACCACTCTTTTAAGTATTGGATTTAATAATGATAATCTAATATTTATGACCCCTAGTCATGACCTACCTCCCAAGTGGAAACATCCTCTTTATGTCTATCCTATTCAACCACATCATAATTTTAAAGGTCACCTTTCAGGTCATCTCATGGTCTTCCTTTTTCTAGAGAAAAGAGCCCCAGCCTGTTGAGGTTTTTTCGATAGTAATAATCTTTTCAGTCTGGATTCTTCCATGTATGTGTTTTTCGTACTTTCTCCAGGGTTTCTATAATCTTTCTATTCCATGGGGACCAGAACGGTGCACAGCACTTTAAGTGTGGGTTATCCAGGTCCTAAATAAGTTTAGTATAGCGTTTGTGCTTTTGAATTCTATTCCTCCAACTCTGTTCACCACACATGGGGGAGAATTTTCTCCCCGTCGTGTGGGCCAATTAAGGCCCACCCAGCGTGACGGGTGCCCGGTAGCGGCAGGGGGAGGAGGGAGAGTGGGGGCCTGCGCTCTTTTGTGCATGTGCGCAGAAGAGCACAGAAATCCCCCTGAGGCAGCTCCATGCCTCAGCGAGATTAAGCTCAGTTATAAAGTTGGAAAAAAAATAAAATTATTCAGACACGTCCCCTCATGCGACATTGTCACATGAGCTGGGACATGGTTGTCAATTATCATAAATTTTTTGATTTAATTAATAGATCCTTCATGAAACCCCATCCCGCCCGTGGGTGAGGGTTCATGATAAATGTGAAGGACACCTGGGCTCTTTGCCTCCCCCCCACACCCCCACCCCCCCCAACACCCACCACCCCCCCACCCCACCCCCCGCTAACCTTAAGGTCGGACAGGCAACTTTCTCAATTGGGCTAATTGTTTATTAATGGCCTTAACAGGCTTTTGACAGTTCGGCGGGTGCATTAGCCAACTCCGGTGCGTGCCCACCGTGTGGAAGATCAGAATGACGCACGGTGACGTTGGGATTCACGCCCGACCAGGGGATTCTGCCCATGGCGACAATCCATCTACTTCTACTAATAAATCAAAGTGTGAAGTAATTACACTTTAAAGTTCTGATTTACAGCATCTTCTGTCACATCAATGTAAAAGCTGCAGTACAAGTGAAAGCATGGAAACAGCTTCAAATTCTGCCAACCTGGAGAAAAACCACCTTAAATGGATATTCTGAAATCATCTCGGCTTTGCACTGGTTGCAGTATGTTGAATCCCCCAGGAAAATCATTGGTGCTATTTTTTTTTAACTCCATAGTGCTGGCAGGAGCCCTGTAAGCTCATCGCCAACATTGAAAGTGTATCCAGCCTATAGAACTCGAAATCCTGGAGGATCCCTGGATCGGAAAAACAATGGACATACATTGATTTATCCCATTAAGAGCTGCATTGTTACAAGGTTACCCTGGGACTTTTCTATCAATCTTTACGGGGGATAGTGCTTTGCCTCCATTTTATGCACAATGGCACTCAGGGTTCTATTTGGCCTGCCCACAAATTGAACTTCATATCACATTGCCAGCAGTCATGTTGGCATGACACAGTTTCTAAAAAAACCATTAACCAATTTGCTATTTGCAGACTGTAGTCATAAATTCCAGGTCCTGTCCTAAAGTGTACGCTGTAGGCAACAGTAGATACGAGAGGCTCAAGAATTTAGTTCCTCATTTACAGAGGAATCTCGTGATGAGAAAGCTGGTTGTTTTGCTTAAGTCCTACGATAGGTTATTGCAGCCTGGTTTCTGTAAGTCTGTCAGCTCTGATAATCACAGAACGCTGAATGCAGCCAGCCCGCATTCAAACCTCTTCAGATATCTCCGGTCTATTGATTTCATATAACTGAATTTCTGATAAGCAGATATTTCTAGTAAGTGGTTAGGAACTCAACAAAAAAACCCCACTTCAGTTGCACCTCTCGCTGTTTTGCTATTAATAACTGTTACTTGTTATCTGAATTGAAATGGAGATTACACGCTGAAACATTTTGACCTTTTGGTGAATGGCCCCTGAGGCCAAGTAAGTACAGATCTGACGTGTAATTTTGAGAACTTCTTCTCCCAACATATAGTTAGATGAGAGGGGATGAAAAGCAACCCTTATAGTCAAAAAGGCTGGAATTTTCCAGCCCTACTGGCACCGGGCATCATGGTGGACAGGGGGGGAACAATATGGCAAGAGGCCAAAAATTGGTTTCAAGCCATCGTGAAACCAGTTTGTGATCATCCCCTCCTCCCATCAATGGCAGGCCACATTTCCCACCACCGCACATTAGGAACGTCATTTTAATACATTTGTATGTAATTATAAGCCCAGCTCACCGGAATCATTTCCCCCCCTCCACCCGCCACACACTGGATCGTCTGGGCATGGCGACTTGTATATAAGCGACATGCACCTGGCGAGCTGCACGTTGCTCGGGACCTTGAAGTGTGTTTGCCTCCCTTGCTTCAGGCAGCACTCATGGTCATCAGTGGCAGGTTTCTCAGGCAGCACCACGTCACTTTTAAGGAGGCTGACAGGCAGGTTTTCACCTACAAGACCAGCCTTAAGGCGGATGTGGCTTTCCAACGGCTGCAGGGCCAGGTCTTGCTTGGGAAAGGGGGAGAAGTGGCCTCAGGCAGGGGAAGAGGCTGCAGGGTGAGGGCTGTACTGGGGGGAGGTGGAGTGCCATTGGGAAAATTACAGCCCATTGTCACATCAGGGGCTAATTGCCCTATTAAGTGCCCGGATTGACTAGGCGCTGCTGTCCGGCGGGTAGTCATCGCTGCCAGAGGCCACCCTCCAGCAAAAACGCATGGAGGCGGGACGATGTCACAGAGTTAGACTGATGCAAGTGGAGCTCATTTTCCTTGCTTCCCCTCCCCCATTGCTCCCACTTCCAAAGCCACCTCTGTGAAGCTGGGAAGATTCAGCTGTACCCAACCATTTTTCGATGAGTGTTGTCATGGAGACGCTTCCAGGCTCACTTTGATTTCAAGGTATTAATATTGCTACTATATTTGAAGAGGCTGTTACAGCATTTCAAGGAAGTTATGCTGTTAGGGATAGATGACGAAAGGTTGGAGGAGCCTTTTGTGTGGAGCATAAACTGGTTGAGCTGAATGGTCTGTTTCTGTGCTGCATATCCTATGTAACGTTGTTCATCTCCCTGGAAAGAAATGCCCAGAAAAGAGTTTGATTTGATAGTTTGTCTCTCATGCTTCACCTTCTCTCTGTGAAAACAAGATAACTCATTCTATGAAGTGTCTCGAGACGATGTTGTCTCTGCCACTCCCTGTCTTCACTTCCTCTTACAATCGACAACCCTTTAAAACCTAAACCCTTTTTTAACTCTCTCCTGTGAGAACTTTGTGCTCAAGTTGAGGGATATCAGCATTGGGTATAACTCCCTCCACTCTGCCCCAACTATGAGCCTGAGCCCAAACCTCAGGAACATAATACACTCGCCTCCCCCCTACATCGGTGCAACATTTTTCCATCTCCTTCGTCACCCGTCCTGAGACTTGTTTAAGAAAATTTGCCAATTTTAGTGCCAGTTCTGGTAAATGACCTCTGTTCCATTTCCAGGACCTTGATGTCCTTCTTAAAGTGCAATGAGAAGAATTGGACACAAAACTCCAGCTGAGGCCTAGCCAGTGTACGGTCGCCAACTGTGATTAAATGTATTCCTGGAGGTGTCATCACGTGACTTGCCCCCACTTCCACCCATTAGTCAGAAAACACATCCATCCTTGTGACACACTGCCTTGCTACACCAATTGGGAAGCAAAAAGACCCATCCAATTGGATGATGCTTGACTGTCAGCCAAACAGCCTTTGTCTTCCCATTTTCAATATTTTAATATCTGGTAAAGAGAAAAGTTCAAATAAAATGACAAAAAGCCCAAATATTTTTCAATGTCCTGATGATTTTTCTCCAGGGTTGCACTCATGTGTGTCCTGAAGATTGATCTTCAATTACTGGAGATTCCAAGCTAACCCTGGAGGCTTGGCAGCCCTAAACCATTGATTGTGAAAGGATTAGCATAGCTTCCTTGCCTTTGTACTCTTTTGTCTATTTATAAAGCCAAGGATTCCTTAAGTCTTTATTAACAGCCTTCCCAAATTGTAACCCAACTCTGACACAGCAGTAAGTGAGCAGCAGTTCAGGCTCACAGATGCCCATGTATAGAACATAGAAACTGGTCTCAATTATTTCCAAGCAGGATTTGCTGTTTTCCTTGACACAACATTGGGTCCCTTCAGTGAGTGTTGGGTCTTATTGTTAAATAAATGGCTTTTAAAGTAGCATTCTGGGTAATCTGCAACATGTAGTGCCTGGAAGACCTGCTTCCTTCTGGATGCCTGTGGCCTGTGAGTAATCAGGTCTTTTTTTAAACAATGAGCTAATCTCCAGACACAAAGATCATACACTGAGTAGGTTCTAGATGCTCGCCAGCATTTCAATTAGAATCACAATAAAAAAATTATTTATATTTTTTCCAAGTAAACACCTGCTTCTCCCCTGAACCCGTTGACACCAGACCAGACTGGGACTTCACGAGTCATCAACCATTACCTGTTGCTCATTACATCTGAGCAACATGTCAACCCTGATCCTGGCCTTATCCAATATTCTAGTGTAGGCTTTCCACTTCTTCTTAAATTACTATTTAAAATGTTTTTGTTGACTTTACATGGAATTTGCAGCACAGAAACAAGCCATTCAACTCAACAAGTCCGTTCTGTATCATCCTAGTAAATCTTTATTGTATCATCTCCAGACTCTCCCCACCCTCAGGCCTTAAGGTGGAACGTTAACTGTACTGCTTTTGAGGTGAGCCACACGTGGGGATTCGCAACAGTTACCAGGGCCTGATCTCAGGTTCCAGATCTCACCTGAAACCTCTGAGGCTGGGACAAAATGCTTCGGGGGAGGATTCTGGTGTGGAGAATTCACTGGTGCCACTCTGCAGCAGCACAGCACCTGTGGGAGCACCTCTCACGTGCAGTCACAAATCAGGCTCCTGGTTGGATCCTGCCCATGGCTGAGCATCCCAATCCTAGCCACCTCACTCTGGGATAGCGCCCAACAAAGACTGGAGTTTATCCAGCGCTTGAGGGGGTTTCCAACCCTCCATGATTGGCCTGGAGTCTCCAGGAATTTATGATTAACCTCATAGTCGCTGCTGCAAAACAATCCAGGAGGGGGCATCATGAATGAGTTTTTTATATATATTTCGCCAACAGCTTTATTTCTTAGTCACAAAAATATCGGAGATGTGAGGAAAGACTGTTTGACTGACAGCCGAGTATCAACCAATGGGGAAACGAGGGACTGGATTTTACCAGCCCCTTGGAATCAGGCTGGCAGGTGGGAGAGCTGGTAAAATGGCACTGGGAGGCATGCCCATCCTGTTCCCTTCACCAGGGGATGTCCCTAGTGGTGGGAATGGCAGCAGCTCTGCTTTTCTATCGAGTGGAGGCTGCTGGCCAAATAATCCAATCAGTTGCCCTATTTGACGGTCATTTTACCTAAACACAGGGGTTTAACCCAGATCGGTCTGGATTCCCACCACATGGTGAGGCTGCCAGATAAACTGAGGTTTCCCGATGGGGAGGGAGCTTTCCTTCCTGGAGACTCCATGTCCCATGCAGTCACTCCCAGCTGTAACGGTTGCCCTCATGGTTCTAGCACAGCTGCTGGAGGGTGAAACCCTCCAATCATTGGGCTCTGCCTGGCCCGGCACATCAAAAAATGTCTTACCTGCAGGCGCCTTCCTTCCCCTTGCAGCCTCTGGAGCTGCCGCTGCTGTTAGTGGCACTGGGGAGGTTGCCGAGCTGCTTGGCCTCTGACTGGACTGGCAGCTCAGAGAGGCAGGCCAGCACCCTTCATTAGACAGATTAGACAGTGGTCATGATGGCAGCCCCTTAATTTTCTTTTATTCATTTATGGGATGTGGGTGTGGCTGGCTGGGCCAGCATTTATTGCCCATCCCTTATTGCCCTTGAGAAGGTGCTGATGAGATGCCTTTTTGAGCCGCTGCAGTCTATATGGTGTGGGTACACCAACTGTGCTGTAAGGGAGGGAGTTCCAGGATTTTGACCCAGCGACAGTGAGGGAACGGCGATATATTTCCAAGCCAGGGTGGTGAGTGACTTGGAGGGGACCTTCCAGGTGGTGGTGTTCCCATCTATCTGCTGCTCTTGTCCCTCTAGATGGTAGCGGTCGTGGGTTTGGAAGGTGCTGCCTAAGGAGCCTTGGTGAGTTTCTGCAATGCATCTTGTAGATGGTACACACTGCTGCTGCTGCCACTGTGCGTTGGTGGTGGAGGGAGTGAATGTTTGTGGATGGGGTGTCAATCAAGCGGGCTGCTTTCCCTGAAGGAAAATTGCGGACCAGCATTCTTCTTTCCCAGTTTTTTAATGATTTTTCCTTCTGGGTGGTCCTGGATGGTGTCAAGTTCGTTGAGTGTTGTTGGAGCTACACTCATCCAGGGGATAAAACTGCTGCCAGGGCACCACCATCCACCAGTGTGGACTTAGGTCCCACATTTAGGCCCAATGTTACGACCCACAGCTTGCCAGTGAAAGTCTGGCCCAGGGGTCTGTTTGCTTTCCAATTGGCAGGGGAAGGCAGGGCATCACACAGATGGACGTGTGAGGCAACCATTGCAGGAGGTGGGAGGTCATATGATAAAACTTCCTGGAAGTGACTCAAACAGAGGTGGGAACTGAGGAGAGGGGTGAATAGAAATTAGTACAGCTGCAGCGACAATATGCGTAACTGAAATATCGGCAACGCTGTTTTAGTTTCTCCTCCTACAATTGCCTCTGCACTTGTATAGGTCTGGAAGGAGCTCACACAATTCCCCACACTCAGCTAGAGATAAAACCAGAAAGTGCTGGAAGTACTCAGCAGGTCTGGCAGCATCTGTGGAGAGAGAAACAAGTTAATGTTTCGAGTCGGTATGACTCTTCTTCAGAGCACACAGCTAGAGCCTGCAGTGTGGCTCCCACAATGTGGGACAGAAAGTAACCAGGATTAAAGAATCATAAAACCTCAACGTAACCCAAAACAATCTTATCCTTTTGAAATATTTCAGGATGAATTTCAAAGTGCGAATATATTGGAGAAACCAGCAAGCAGTCAGAGTTGCCTTCTTCAGTGCAGATGTTACAATGTTTAATCTGCTATTTTGGGAGATCCAGGGAAGCGCCAAGCCACAATCAAACACAAAGGTGGGAAATTTTACCTGTCATGGTGGGAGTGGGGTTAAAATGACCTGGCAAGTGGCTGGGCCTGCTTGTGAGCGGTAGTGGGAGGCCCAGCCAACTTAAACATCCAGGCCATTAACATTTAAAGCGAAAGGGAATTTGGCAGGATATAGCCAGAAGCTGGGACGGCCTGAAGATCTGCTGCTGACTCCAACATAAACAGAGGGGTGGGGAGCTGTGGGGGTGGGAGGGTGGGGGGGGGGGGGGGGGGGGAGGGGGGGGGGGTGGGGTTGAGGGGAGGGGGGTGGGTAAGGGGGTAGTTCCAGGGCAGACAGCACTTCATAAATTGGGAAACTGGGGTGGGCTGGGGTGTATTGGGCAGGGGATACCTATGCTCTTTCCTTGTAGAGCCTGGGGGGGAACACTGGAGGAATACTAATTATTCAGCATTTAAACTAATGTGTATTCTACTAACAAGCATTAGATTAAAAAATACATGAACTATATTTATATAAAATGATTATCGCTGGTTTTCGATCTCATAACCAATGGCATGCTGACAGCATGGGCCTGATCTAGGAGGCCCAGGGCTGGCCTCAGACTGAGTTATGGGCTTTGTTTGATTGTTAGGCCAGGTGTGGGGACCTGCTATACCTGTAGAGGCAGATCACCCATTTCTAAGCCAACGATTTCAAACTTGAAAGAACACTTCATAAGAGGTGATTACAAAATCACAGGAATGTCAGAAGGCTGGATTTAATGGATAAAAACAAAAAAACTGCGGATGCTGGAAATCCAAAACAAAAACAGAATTACCTGGAAAAACTCAGCAGGTCTGGCAGCATCAGCGGAGAAGAAAAGAGTTGACGTTTCGAGTCCTCATGACCCTTCAACAAAACTAGGTGAATCCAAGGAAAGGGATGAAATATAAGCTGGTTTAAGGTGTGTGTGGGTGGGTGGAGGGGGTGGTGGGAAAGAAGTGGAGGGGGGTGTGGTTGTAGGGACAAGCAAGCAGTGACAGGCGCAGATAATCAAAAGATGTCACAAACAAAAGAACAGAAGAACACAGAGGTGTTGAAGTTGGTGATATTATCTAAACGAATGTGCTAATTAAGAATGGATGGTAGGGCACTCAAGGTACAGCTCCAGTAGGGGTGGGGTGGAAAGACTAGCCTGGTATACAAGATTTAAAAATAATGGAAATAGGTGGGAAAAGAAAAATTTATATAAATTATTGGAAAAAAACAAAAGGAAGGGGGAAGAAACGGAAAGGGGGTGGGGATGGAGGAGGGAGGTCAAGATCTAAAGTTGTTGAATTCAATATTCAGTCCGGAAGGCTGTAAAGTCCCTAGTCGGAAGATGAGGTGCTGTTCCTCCAGTTTGCGTTGGGCTTCACTGGAACAATGCAGCAAGCCAAGGACAGAGATGTGGGCAAGAGAGCAGGGTGGAGTGTTAAAATGGCAAGCGACAGGGAGCTTTGGGTCATTCTTGCGGAGAGAAACAGTTCTGATGAAGGGTCAGACGGACTGGAAACGTTAACCCTTGTCTGCCTCTCCGCAGATGCTGTCAGACCTGCTGAGTTTTTATATAATTTAATAAATATTTTTATTTTTATTTTTTTGCTTGAGAGAGAAAAACAGTTGCTGATGTAAATTTCCACTTGCCTCCCCCCCCCCCCCACCCCCTCCACTTCCCTTGGAAAAGCTCTCTTAAATAAAAATGATGACTGGTCACATACTGGAAGAAATGCTCCCCCCACCTCCCCACGTGTAAGCGGCTCACGCACGAAGGAAGCTTTTATTTCATGTGGGTAGTTGCAGCGGGACCTGTTGCAATCAAGCGCAGTGAGAAGCGCTCCAGATAACATGCGTAATCGCCACATTCAGAAGCGAGCTATGAGCTCGGGAATGGGGCAACATTAATGTTGGCCCAGTCCTATCATATTCTCATTGTACGGCACATCCGAGGTGATAACCTAGACCTCATTTCTTTTTAAAAAAAAAATTCTGTGCGAGGTTTTTAAGACATGTCGAGATATATAGAAATGATCCAAAAGCAGAAAAAAAACCATACAAACTGCGGATGCTGGGAATCCAAAACAAAGAGCAAAAATACCTGGAAAAACTCAGCAGGTTTAGCAGCATCTGCAGAGAGGAGCACAGTTAACGTTTGGAGTCCGCATGACCCTTCCACAGAACTAAGGAAAAATAGAAAAGGGGTGAAATATTCGGTCGAAGGGTCATGAGGACTCGAAACGTCAACTCTTTTCTTCTCCGCCGATGCTGCCAGACCTGCTGAATTTTTCCAGGTAATTCTGTTGTTTTTTTGAAATATAAACTGGTTTAAAGGGGGGGAGGGTCGGGCTGGATAGAGGGCCAGTGATAGGTGGAGATAACCAAAAGATGTCACAAACAAAAGGACAAAGAGGTGTCGAAGCTGATGATATTATCTGAGGAATGTGCTAATTAAGGGTGGAAAGCAGGACAAGCAAGGTACAGATAGCCCTAGTGGGGGTGGGGTGGGGTGAAGGAATCAAAAAAGGCTTAAAAGGTAGATATGAAACAATGGATGGAAATCCATTTAAAAATAATGGAAATAGGTGGGAAAAGAAAAATATATATAAATTATTGGAAATAAAAGGGGGGGGGAATCGGAAAGGGGGTGGGGATGGAGGCGAGAGTTCATGATCTAAAATTGTTGAGCTCAATATTCAGTCTGGAAGGCTGTAAAGTGCCTAGTCGGAAGATGAGGTGCCGTTCCTCCAGTTTGCGTTGAGCTTCACTGGAACATTGCAGCAAGCCAAGGACGGACATGTGGGCATGAGAGCAGGGTGGAGTGTTGAAATGGCAAGCGACAGGGAGGCCTGGGTAATGCTTGTGGACAGACCGAAGGTGTTCTGCAAAGCGGTCACCCAGTCTGTGTTTGGTCTCTCCAATGTAGAGGAAACCTCATTGGGAGCAACAAATGCAGTAGACTAAATTGAGGGAAGTGCAAGTGAAATGCTGTTTCACTTGAAAGGAGTGTTTGGGCCCTTGGACGGTGAGGAGAGGGGAAGTAAAGGGGCAGGTGTTGCACCTTCTGCAGTTGCATGGGAAGGTGCTGTGGGAGGGGGTTGAGGTGTAGGGAGTGATGGAGGAGTGGATCAGGGTGTCCCAGAGGGAACGATCCCTGCGGAATGCCACCGGGGGGGGGGTGGGGGTGGTGAAGGGAAGATGTGTTTGGTGGTGGCATCATGCTGGAGTTGGCGGAAATGGCGGAGGATGATCCTTTGAATGCGGAGGCTGCTGGGGTGATAAGTGAGGACAAGGGGGACCCTACCATGGTTCTGGGAGGGAGGAGAAGGTTTTACCAAACCTCCTGCCCCTCACCTTGAACTTACGTCCCCTCATGACTGACCCTTCAACTAAGGGGAACAGCTGCTCCCTATCCACCCTGTCCATGCCCCTCATAATCTTGTATACCTCGATCAGGTCGCCCCTCAGTCTTCTCTGTTCCAATGAAAACAACCCAAGTCTATCCAACCTCTCTTCATAACTTAAATGTTTTATCCCAGGCAACATCCTGGTGAATCTCCTCTGCACCCCTTCCAGTGCAATCACATCCTTCCTATAATGTGGCGACCAGAACTGCACACAGTACTCCAGCTGTGGCCTCACCAAGGTTCTATACAGCTCCAACATGACCTCCCTACTTATGTAATCTGTGCCTCGATTGATAAAGGCCAGTGTCCCATATGCCTTTTTCATCACCCCACTAACATGCCCCTCTGCCTTCAGAAATCTATGGACACACATGCCAAGGTCCTGTTGTTCCTCAGAACTTCATATTGTTCTGATGAAGAGTCATACAGACTGGAAACGTTAACTGTGTTCCTTTCCACAGATGCTGTCAGACCTGCTGAGTTTTTCCAGCTATTTTTGTTTTTGTTTCAGATTTCCAGCATCCGCATTATTTTGCTTTTATCTTCCTCGTGTCATGTCATTCATTGAATACTTCCTTGTCAAATTACTCCTTCCTGTATCACCTCACACTTTTCAGGGTTAAATTCCATCTGCCACTTATCTGTCCATTTGACCATCCCATCTATATCTTCCTGTAGCCCAAGACACTCAACCTCACTGTTAACCATCCAGCCAATCTTTGTGTCATCTGCAAACTTACTAATCCTACCCCCCACTAGTCATCTATGTCGTTTATACAAATGACAAGTAATAGGCGAACCAGCACAGATCCCTGTGGTATGCCACTGGACACTGACTTCCAGTCACTAAAGCATCCTTCTGTCATCACCCTCTGTCTCCTACAACTAAGCCAATTTTGAATCCACCTTATCAAATTACCCTGTATCCCATGTGCATTTGCCTTCTTTAAAAGTCTCCCATGTGGGATCCTGTCAAAGGCTTTGCTGAAATCCATATAAACTACATCAACTGCACTCCCCTCATCTACACACCTGGTCACCCCCTCAAAACATTCAATCACATTTGTTAGGCATGACCTCCCTCTGACAAAGCCATGCTGACTATCCCTGATCAAACCTTACCTCTCCAAATGGAGATAGATTCTCTCCTTCAGAATTTTCTCCAATAGTTTCCCTACCACTGACATGAGACTCACTGGTCTGTAGTTCCCTGGTTTATTTCTACAACCCTTCTTAAATAGCAGAACCACATTAGCTGTTCTCCAGTCCTCTGGCACCTCCCCCGTGGCCAAAGAGGAATTAAAAATTTGGGTTAGAGCCCTTGCGATCTACTCCCTTGCCTCCCTCAGCAGTCTGGGACCAAAATCATCTGAACCTGGAGATTTGTACACTTTTATGCCTGCCAATACCTCCAATACCTTGTCACTCCCTATATCAAGAACCTCGCAGTCTTTCTCCCCAAGTTTGATACCTTCATCCTCATTCTCTTGGATGAAGATAGACATGAAGTATTCATTCAACACTCTACCGATGTCCTCTGGCTCCACCCATAGATTGCCCCCTTGGTCCCGTTATGGGCCCTACTCTTTCCCTGGTTATCCTGTTCCCACTGATATACTAATAGAATATCTTGGGATTTTCCCTACTTTTACCAGCCAGAGCTTTCTCATAACCCCTCTTTGCTCTTCTAATTGCTTTCTTAACCTCCACCCTGCATTGTCTATACTCCACTAATGCCTCCACTGATTTGCTTCCCTTGTACCTGCTAAAAGCCTCTCTTTTCATTCTCATCGTAACCTGAATATCTCTGGTCATCCATGGTTCTCTGGGCTTGTTACTCCTTCCTATCACCCTGGAGGGAACATGTTGAGCCTGTACCCTCCCCATTTCCTTTTTGAACACCCCCCACTGTTCCTCTAGATTTCCCCACAAGTAACTGTTCCCAGTCTACCTTGGCCAGATCCTGCCTTATTTTACTAAAATCCACTCTCCCCCAATCCAAAACATTTTTTTGCAACTTGTCTATGTCTTTGTCCATAACAAACTTAAACTGTACCATGTTGTGGTCGCTATCACTAAAATGCTCCCCCACCACCACCTCAGCCACCTGTCCGGCTTCAATCCCTAGAATTAGGTCCAGCAATGCACCGTCCCTTGTTGGACCCTCTATATATTAACCTAAAAAGTTCTGTACACATTTCAAGAAATCCTCTCCATCCAAGCCCTGAACACTATGTCTTTCCAAATTAATGTTGGGAAAGTTGAAATCACCCTATTACTATTGTTTTTACACACCTCCGCAAATTGTGCACATATTTGCTCCTCAATTTCCCGCTGACTAACAGAGGTTCTATAATAAACACCTAATAATGTGGCTCCCCCTTTTTTATTCTTAAACTCTACCCACAAAGCTTCATTTGATGCTCCCTCCAAGATATCATCTCTCCTTACTGCAGTAACTGACTCTTTAACTAATAATGCAATGCCTCCTCCTCTTTTACCCCCTCCCCTGTCTCACCTGAAGATTCTATATCCCAGAATGTTGAAATGCCAATCCTGCCCCTCCCTCAACCACGTCTCAGTGATGGCTACTATATCACAACTCCATGTGTCAATCCTAACCCTTAATTCATCTGTTTTACCTGTAATACTCCTGGCATTAAAGTAGAGGCCATCCAGCCTTGCCTTACTCCCTTGAAACTTAATGCAGATGTACTCCCTCTGACGTGCTTGTTTTGATGTGTCCCTATTCTGCTAACATTCTGTGTCCCCTCCCCCTGCCGAATCAGTTTCAACTCCTCCCCACAGCACTAGCAGGATGTTAGTCCTGCTCTGGTTCAGATGTAGACCGACCTGCTTGTACAGGTTCCACCTTCCCCAGAATCAATCCCAGTGATCCAGGAATCTAAAACCCTCCCTCCTGCACCAACTCTTAAGCCACATATTCATCTGCACTATTCTCCTATTTCTGAGCTCGCTAGCACGCTGGGAGTAATCCAGAGATTACAATCCGAGAGGCCTTGCTTTTTTGTTTATTGCCTAACCCCCTGAATTCTTGATGCAAGACCTCATCCCTCTTTCTACCTATGTCATTGGTACCAACATGTACCATAACGTCTGCCTTATCATCCTCGCCTTGTAGCTGTTCAGTGACATCCCAGACCCTGACACCAGGGAGGCAACGCAACATCCTGGAGTCACGTTGACGGCCACAGTAATGCCTATCTGTTCCCCTGACTATAGAATCCCCTATTACTATGGCTCTTCCTCTCTTCCTCTAGATGTAGCTCTGAAGGAGAGTCTTAGGGGCTCGAAACATTTCCTCTGTCTTTCTCTCCACAGATGCTGCCAGACCTGCTGAGTTTTCCCACCATTTTCTGTTTTTCATGCCGAGATGTAGCAGTTGCTATTGTGTCCTGCTACTTGGGAAACACGACCAGCCTACCTCACAGCAATGGTGGCAATCAGTTTGAATCACCTGTCGCGCACTAGCCTTTAATCTTCAGTTTATATCCCACTCCAGCATCTGAGCATGTTAACCTAGGCTGACATTTCAGTCCAATACCGCGTCTTTCACGTGAGGCGTTCACCTGAAACCCTGCTCTGCTGGACAAGATCCCGTGGAGAAGAAAAGAGTTGACGTTTCGAGTCCTCATGACCCTTCGACAGAACTTGAGTTCGCGTCCAGGAAAGAGCTGAAATATCTTATTTCAGCTCTTTCCTGGACTCGAACTCAAGTTCTGTCGAAGGGTCATGAGGACTCGAAACGTCAACTCTTTTCTTCTCCGCCGATGCTGCCAGACCTGCTGAGTTTTTCCAGGTAATTCTGTTTTTGTTTTGGATTTCCAGCATCCGCAGTTTTTTTGTTTTTATTTAAGATCCCGTGGAACTATTCTAAAACAAGTTGGTGAGTTTCTTCCAGTGTTGTGACTAACATTCATCCCTCAACTTGCTCGACCAAAACTGATTTAACTATTAAAGTATTTAATCACGCTGTTGTCCGTGAGGCCTTGCTGGGTTCTGTATTGACATACATTACAACACTTCAAAAATGATTCATCATCTGTGTGGAACGTTTCAAGCTATCCTGAGGCATGAAGGTTGCTAGATAACTACAAACAATAAATTCCCCCTCCCGTCTCCAGCTGTAATTATTGATGTGAATCATTTACTTGTAACACATTTGTTAGGGCAAGTGGTTTTTTAAAAATTATTTTATGGGTTGTGGACATCACTGGCAAGGCCAACATTTGATGCCCATCTCTAATTGTCCTTACTCTGCAATTGCGGAGGGTAGTTAAGAGTCAACCACATTGCTAAGTCACATGTACACCTGACCAGGTAAGGACAGCAGATTTCCTCAAGGACATTAGCAAGTCAGATGAAACTAGCTTTTTTTAATTCTATAATTTATTAATTAAATTTAAAATTCCACCAGCTTCTGTAGTGAGATTTGAACTCATGCCCTCAAAGTTCTGATGAAGAGTTATACGGACTTGAAATGTTAACTATTCCTCTCTGCAGACGCTATCAGACCTGCTGAGTTTTTCCCCAGCTATTTTTGTTTTTGTCCATCAAAGCATTAGTCTGAGCCTCTGGGTTACTAAGCCAGTGACATTACCCTTACACCACTGTCTCCTCCTGTATAGACACAAACAAACAACTACCATTGCCTCTAAATTTATTTTTCCTCAGAATTTAAAGAAAAACAACAGGTTGCCATTCCCAAACAGCAACATGTGCTACATATTTCACCAAATGTCACATGTGCCCTGCCCAAAGGCAGCTCCTTGGCTCACTGTCTGCTGATGCTTCATCCTGAACTGCTTTCTGGCAGTTCCCCCCCTCTCCAGTGGTATTTTGTTATTCCCTTTCACTCCCAAGGGTCAGGGTAAGGTGGCAGATTCCAAATCTCCCCCAACTGGAATGTTAGCATTTATTCCAAACCACATGCTAGACTCTTAGCCAACTGAACTAACCAGCACCCCCCATTTCACCCACAGGAAACCAAAAAGCAACACTCGCAAACATTAGCATAGTGAGGGAAAGGGCTGTGGAGCGTGAGAGGGAGAGAAAGCAGAAGAGGGGAAAACAGGATGGAGAGGGGAAGGTTAGGGAGAGAGTAAGAGGTAGAGAGTGAAGGTTAGGCAGAGTGAGTGAGAGGTAGAGGGAGAAGCTTAGAGAGAGTGAGAGGGAAAGGGAGATGGATAGGGAGGGGATGGAGAGAGGGGGAGAGTGAATAGGGAGACTAAAAAACATAGAATCATAGAAAATAGGAACAGGAGCAGGCCATTTGGCCCTTCGAGCCTGCTCCACCATTCAATATGATCATGGTTGACTCTCTATCTCAACACCGTGTTCCCGCTCTCTCTCCATACTCCTTGATACCTTTAGGGTCTAGAAATCCATCTATTTCCTTCTTAAATTCAGTGACTTGGCCTCCACAGCCCTCTGTGGTAGACAACGCCAAAGATTCATCGCCCTTTGAGTGGGGAAATTTCTCCTCACCTCAGTCCTAAATGGTCTACCCCATATCCTGAGACTGTGGCCCCTTGTTCTAGAAAGGGAGGGGAAGGAGAGTGAGAAGAAAAAGGAAAATAGGATCAGAGCAAACGGAGCGATAGAGAGAAAGGGTATAATTTTGACTTTGGGTGACAATGTATTGTAAGTGATATAGGGTCAGCCACCAATTATACATCTCTAACACAAAAACAGAATTACCTGGAAAAACTCAGCAGGTCTGGCAGCATCGGCGGAGAAGAAAAGAGTTGACGTTTCGAGTCCTCATGACCCTTCGACAGAACTTGAGTTCGAGTCCAGGAAAGAGCTGAAATATAAGCTGGTTTAAGGTGTGTGTGTGGGGGGCGGAGAGATAGAGAGACAGAGAGGTGGAGGGGGTTGGTGTGGTTGTAGCGACAAACAAGCAGTGATAGAAGCAGAATATCAAAAGATGTCAACAACAATAGTACAATAGAACACATAGGTGTTAAAGATAAAGTTGGTGATATTATCTAAACGAATGTGCTAATTAAGAATGGATGGTAGGGCACTCAAGGTATAGCTCTAGTGGGTTTTTTTTTATTTTATATAATGGAAATAGGTGGGAAAAGGAAAATCTTTATAATTTATTGGGAAAAAAAAAAAGAGAAGGGGGAAACAGAAAGAGGGTGAGGATGGGGGAGGGGACTCACGACCTAAAGTTGTTGAATTCAATATTCAGTCCGGAAGGCTGTAAAGTCCCTAGTCGGAAGATGAGGTGTTGTTCCTCCAGTTTGCGTTGGGCTTCACTGGAACAATGCAGCAAGCCAAGGACAGACATGTGGGCAAGAGAGCAGGGTGGAGTGTTAAAATGGCAAGCGACAGGGAGGTTTGGGTCATTCTTGCGGACAGACCAGCCCAACGCAAACTGGAGGAACAACACCTCATCTTCCGACTAGGGACTTTACAGCCTTCCGGACTGAATATTGAATTCAACAACTTTAGGTCGTGAGTCCCCTCCCCCATCCTCACCCCCTTTCTGTTTCCCCCTTCTCTTTTTTTTTTCCCAATAAATTATAAAGATTTTCCTTTTCCCACCTATTTCCATTATATAAAATATAAAAAAAAACCCACTAGAGCTATACCTTGAGTGCCCTACCATCCATTCTTAATTAGCACATTCGTTTAGATAATATCACCAACTTTATCTTTAACACCTATGTGTTCTATTGTACTATTGTTGTTGACATCTTTTGATATTCTGCTTCTATCACTGCTTGTTTGTCGCTACAACCACACCAACCCCCTCCACCTCTCTGTCTCTCTATCTCTCCGCCCCCCACACACACACCTTAAACCAGCTTATATTTCAGCTCTTTCCTGGACTCGAACTCAAGTTCTGTCGAAGGGTCATGAGGACTCGAAACGTCAACTCTTTTCTTCTCCGCCGATGCTGCCAGACCTGCTGAGTTTTTCCAGGTAATTCTGTTTTTGTTTTGGATTTCCAGCATCCGCAGTTTTTTTGTTTTTAATTATACATCTCTGCCTGTTTTCATTTTAAGTGATCAATAGAAATGCATAAATACAGATATTTCCTCCAGTTGTTAACATAAGCAAAATGACTGCGAAAATTATAAACTAAGCCTTCCAATTTTAAATTTGTGTTAATTCCTTTGCTGTTTATAGGTGTGTGAATCTGAGGGTTAATTCCTCTGTCAAAGTGGCTGCGAAGGGAAATTTGTATAAATCCACAATATTCATATATTAATATTCAAACAACATAATCTCATGATCAATCTTAGTGAAAGCATTCCTTCTGTAACTGTGAATATTCCAGACATCAGGATTAGAAGCAAATATAAGATTGGGGCAAATGACAGGAATCCTTGAATCAACAAACTGGCATTATTTAAAAATCTTTTCTCATGTTTATTTTTTGAATTTCTGCAACATAACAAGAGCTGCAATAGCATAAGAGCAAAAATGGTTCATTAGTATAGGCCAAAGGACATGCTAATGAATCAAGGATTCAAAACATCACAACATTAAGATTAGAAAAGAACACGAGGCTGACAAAATCCTGTGCCTTATTTACAGATTTAAACTCCCCATATCGAGCTTCCCATCATATCCCTCAACCTGTTCCTTCAACAGAAATACATCTGGATGTCTGTTGAATCCAGTTCAATTGTCTTCCTGTCAACTTATCCAATAAATCCATTATAATGAATCAGGTCAAGCAAGGCTGAATAAACTGGAGTCAAACATTGGCAGGAAAAACAGTAGCTGAACAATGGGCTACCTTTGAGGAAGAGATAGCTCAGGGACAGTCAAGGTTTATTTCCTCAAAAGGGAAAGGCTGGGCAAACAAATCCAGAGCTCCCTGTGAAAATGTGCAAACGATGCAAAACATGGAAACATTGTGAACTGTGAGGAGGGTGATGTAGAACTTCAAAAGGACACAGGCCGGAATTTTCAGCTTGGCAGACGGACGGGTGCAATCGGCAGGCCTGGGATCGGCCGGAAAACTGCCTGCCGACAGCGAGCGGCCCACAACCGCGATTTCACGCTGGCTGGTCAATTAAGGCCAGCCCCATGTGAAATACAGCTTCCCAATGGTCGGGAAGGGCCAGGCAGGGGCCGCGTAGTGAGTCCGGTCCAATGGCAACCCAGTGGGCAGTTTAAAAATGGCACAGGCTGCCGGTGAAGAAGCAGACAGTCTGTATTATGGAGAGGGTGCTAATGGCCTTGGCAGTGGCTGGAAATGCCAAGGGATAGAAGGAGGAGGCCACCACGCCTGACAAAGGAAGCCTGGGAGAACGTGGCAGCCCAGGGCAGTGGCCATGGCGTTGTGTAGAGTACCCGAGTCCAGTGCTGCAAGAGCTTCAATGACCTGTTGCACTCAGGAAGGGAGAGTATCATGTTGGCATGGATCAGTGTGCAGAAGTGTTAAGGTCTGGCTGTCCCCCCACCCCCTCTCCCCCATGGAGCTCAGGGGTGTTAGATCTAACTGCCAAATGTCAATGACACCAGAGCTGGCCAAGGGGGTGAGCCCTGGTTACTTGGACTGAGTGCCTTGTGGCTCGATGGCCACGACTCAGATGTGCCCTGCAAGGTGTCCCCCGGGTGGGGTTGGCCAGGCTGCAATGACGCTGTTGCTGCTGACCAAGTTCGAGCAGGACACCCTGAAGCGGGCACGCTCCCCATGCAACCGGGGTGGAGAGGCGGGGATGCCAGACAAAGGTAAGCACAGAGGTGAGAGTTTCGGATTGTGCAACCATTCTAGTGGAATCTCTTCATTGATGGGAATGTCGAACCTGCAGTCCCCATTGATCATTGGCAGACGATGGCACCATTATCTCACCAGGGTGCCTGGCATGCACAGTGACAGTGTGATGACTTTAACTAATGAAATGTCATTGTTCTCCCTTTTAGATTCGCCAGCACGCACTCGTTCTCAGGACCCTGAAAGGCCACCCCTCACGCTAGAGGACATCCGGGCTTCATCTGCACCTGCGTCACACCGTGTCTCTGAACCAGGCACCAGCGCAGGTACCAGCACCTCGGGTGGCATTAGCTCGGCGACTAGAATGTTGGTGCACATTGGTGAGGGCACTTCACACTCGCTTGAGGTGCAGGTGGAGGCAGAGAATGCCCAGGGCACTGGCATTTAGAACATTGCTGGAGACCAGGACGATGCTGGGCCGAAGGCAGATGGTGAGCCTCTGGAGTTGTCCATTAGGTGGCAGATGCTGGATGTCCAGCAGGATATATGGGAGGATCTGGCAGAGATCCATGAGGATATGTGTGCCATAGTCTCTGTTGTGGAGGAGTCCATCCAGAGCATCAGCACTGCGTTGACCCTCATGGCTGAGTGCACTGCCTCCTCCATTGAGAGAGTGGCGACTCTCATGGAGAGGCAGCTCCAGCGACAGAATCAGGGGTTCCTGGGGTTGCGCTCGGACCTGCAGCCCTCACACAGGCAATGAGCTCAGATGGACAGTACCGATGTGGGAGATGGATGATGCACCCAGTATCCCAGTTAGGTGCCCGTCCATCAATGGCTAGTAGGGAGGTCCAGAGCGACTTCACGTTGGCACACGAGCTGCCTGTCATCTCTGCGGGCTCCTGTCATGGCGCACTGGATGATGGCAGCAGCTCCTCTGCCCCTCTGCCAGTGACCGTGGTATCTGATGAGGCTGCGATGACTGGGGAGATTCCAGCCCTGGCACTGACCGCTCCCTCTCAGGCCCGGCTCCGACACTCGTGTGCACCTGCTGAGCGAAATATCGCACGAGCGCGTGATGACATCGGGATACTCGCCTGACATCATCTCTCGCGATTTTATGCCTGAGCGGGTCAGGCACACGCCCACCCATGGGACGTAAACTCTACTCCTAGAAAAGTTGTTGGAATGGACGGACAGGCGGCCAATGAAGCTCAACGCGGAGAAATGTGAAGTGATTCATTTTGGTAGGAAGAACATGGAGAGACAATATAAATTAAAGGGTACAACTGTAAAGCGGGTGCGGGAGCAGAGGGACCTGGGGGAGGATTTTCCCCTCTTTGGGCCCGGGAACGGCTACGAGACTGACCACCGCCCGCGACCGGGCCCCGACAGTGATTTCACGCTGCCTGGTTAAATTAGCGGGCCTCAGCGCTGCCGGGGTGGGGGTGGGAGGAGTGCGAGGGCAGAAGTGTGTGCATGCATGGGGGAGCGCACACTGACACCTCCCTGAAGGACCAGAGCTGCCTCAGGGGAGCTGAAGGATTTTAAATCCAAAAATAAACTATTTACACATGATATAAACATGTCCCCACATGTGACTCAGTCACATGAAGAGGGACATGTAAAAAAGGATGTTAAAAATGTTTTACTGTTTTTTTTATAGTCGGTGCTGGAAACCTCATCCCCTCCGTGGATGAGATTTTGTTGAAAGTGCAAAGGTCACCTAGCCTAGTCACCCACCCAACAAAACGGTTGGATGGGCAGCCAAGATTGCCGCTCAATTAATTACTTTAGGGCCTTAATAGACCTCGTATCTGTTGGCAGGCACACTGCCACCTCTCGCGTGTACCCTGCCAACCAAAAGATTGTGGGAGTGCACGATGACATTGGGACGCTCACCCAGACTATTTCATTCCCGTTCAGTTCAGGCATGCGTCCGCCCACAAGCAGGACAAAAAGTTTAGCCCCTGGTGTATTTGAGCATAAATTTTGAAGGTGGCAGGACAGGTTGAGAGCACGGTTAATAAAGCGTGCAATATCCTAGGCTTTATTAATAGGGGCGTGGAGTGCAAGAGGAAAGAGGTTATGTTGAACTTGGATAAAACATTTGTTCGGTCGCAGCTGGAGTATTGTGTCCAGTTTTGGGTGCTGCGCTTTAGGAGATATATGAAAACATTGGAGAGAGTGCAAAAAAGCTTCACGAGAGTGGTTCCAGGATAAGGAACTTCAGCTGTGAAGATAGATTGGAGAAAAGAAGGCTGAGAGGAGATTCGATAGAGGTGTTCAAAAGCGTAGGGCTCTGGACAGACAGGGAGACACTGTTCCCACTCGGGAAGGGATTGAGAACAAGAGGTCACAGATTTTTTAAAGTAATTTGCAAAAGAAACAAAAGCTATATGAGAAAAAACTTTTTCACGCAGCGAGTGGTTAAGGTCTGGTTAAGGTCTGGAATGCACTGCCTGAGAGTGTGGTGGAGGCAGATTCAATCGAGGAATTCAAAAGGGAATTAGACTGTTACTGGAAAAGGAACAGCATGCAGGGTTACGGGGAGAAGGTGGGAGAATGGTATTGAATGAACTGGCTCATTTGAAGAGCTGGTACTGACATGATGGGCTGAAAGACCTGCTTCTGCACTCTAAAAATTCTGTGGTTCTGTGTGGTTCAGAGAATAAAGAATGAGGAACACAAAATAACCAAGAAGATCTAACTGAAGCCAAACATCAGCCCCCCAAGTGACAAGAGAAGTTTCCTAGTTTTCTTAAACAGCAAAACAGAGCCAAAACAAAAAACACATCTTGTATAAACCTAGAATTGAAATTCAGTTCTAATTTATGGAGAATAAAAGCAAAACGAGGTGATTACTGTCGACTAATCGGCATCTACTGTCACGGATTGTATTTCACCCCAACTGAATGAGCCAGAGCTGGTTCCTGGACTTCAAATATCATTAATCATGAAAGCTAATGCCTCGTATGAAATCCATAAGCTTAACCGGATTGTCATACTGAGCTCTTTTCCCTGATTAATGTCCTCCATTATTCCTCAAAATGTTTTCTGATTTATTAGCTTGTTTCGATGGATTAAGCCAGTTTTACCCAATTTTATAAAAATGTCTAAAAGTAAAATTTAGCTGAATGGGGAAAATGTTTCTAATAGTGTCCGATTTTAGACACGTTATTTGAAATCCTGTCAAATTTAATGCTGCAAACATTACTAAATTATAATCTGTTGTCTTTTTTTTCTAGTTTTCCCTGTTTCCACTGAAAGTATCTACTGATCTTTAATGCAGATTCCACTGGACCCAGCAGCACTCAGCTACCTCACCCAAACGGCCACATGTTGATTCCAGACGTTGATTGTTCACGAGCTATTTGCGTACATGCATTTAAAGAGCTCTATCTCGCCTGATGGAGGGAGTCTGATGAATTGGGGATGTTCTCAGTGGAATAGAGGAGATGAAGGATTGACTTAATGGAGCTGAAAGGAAGAAAATCCTGCATTTATAAAGTGCCTTTTATGACCTCAGGACATCCCAAAGGGTTTTAGAGCCAGTGAAGTTCTCTGGAGGTGTGGTCACTCATGTAATGCAGGAAATGTTTTTTTTATATTCACTTACAGGATGTGGGCATCACTGGTTAGCCCAGCATTTATTGCCCCTCCTTAATAGCCCTTGAGAGGGTGGTGGTGAGCTGCCTTCTTGAACCGCTGCAGGCAATTTATGCACAGCAAGCTCCCACAGACAGCAATGCGATGATCAGAAACTCTGTCTTTATGCTGTTGATTGAAGAATAAATATTGATCGGGACACTGGAGATGGCTCCCTTGTTCTTCGAAATAGTGTCAGATTTTTTACTTGTGAGGGCAGATGGGGCCTTGGTTTAATGACTCATCAAAAAGATGGCACCTCCAACATTGCAGCACCTCCTCAGTACTGCACAGGAGTGGCAACCTTGATTCTTGTGCTCAAATCCTGGAGTGGGGCTTGAACTCAAAACCTCCTAACTCAGAGGTAAGATTGTCACCGATTAAGTCATAGCTGGCACACGCAGTGGTTTACAGTTTTGAAGGGATGGGTCAGACCATTTAGAGGGGATATTTTCATCTTCATCTTTATCATGGGTGATAAACCAGATCAGCCATGTTTTATAGAAACTCTCTGATTTTCAATTTCATTGGTTTCACTTACATACCCGTCTTGGCACAACACCCATGCAGTGAAGACAAAAATGACCCCTAAACTGTTCCTGGTTATTGAGGCATCTACAACAAGAGATATAAAGTAAATGTGAGAGATTTAGGACAGGGAGTGGAGAAACATTCTGACACAGAAGGTTAATTGTGAGGCTGTAGAATGTATGACTGGAGTTAATGATTGAAGCAGAGAGAGTAGGTTAGATTGGTGGTTGAAGGAAGGGGAAATAAAGGGATAGGAAAACAGAGATTAGGGCTATATTCATCAGGATGGTAAGTACCGACAAGAACTGAATGTGCTGAAGCTCTTGTTCCCATGTGGTAATTTCCATGTATATCATTTATGTGTGCGTCCTCCCGTTGCTGTAGACAGGGACAGCATCCAACTTATTTCTGTATGAGGGAATTTACCAGCTTGGCAATACTAGGAGGGAGCTTTACTGGCTGAAAGCACAGATTGGAAACTTAGGTGCACAACTCATGATTTTTAAACCAAAATTAACCCTGAATCAGGAAATGACCCCTCCTTGTGTTATGATATTTTAACATATAAGAGTCAGGGGCTGGAATTTTTTTAATTCTTTCACGGGATGTGGATGTCACTAACCAGGCAGACATCCATTGCCCAACCCTAGTTGCCCTTGAGAAGGTGGTGGTGAGCTGCCTTCTTGAACCGCTGCAGTCCATGTGGTGTAGGTACACCCATAGTGCTGTTAGGGAGGGAGTTCCAGGATTTTGACTGTGAAGAAACACTCCATATATTTCCAAATCAGGATGGTGAGTGACTTGGAGGGAAACTTCCACTATTTGAAAAAAAAATCAGGGGAGTTAACACCAGTGTCCTGGCCAATATTTATCCCTCAAACAACATCACTAAAACAGATCATCTGGTCATGATCACATTGCTGCTCACACAAAGCTGTTGTCCACAGATCAGATTCCCCAATTCCTATATTACAGAAGTGACTACCCTTCAAAAGTATTTCATTGTCTTTAAAGCACTTTGGGATATTATTAAGTTGTGAAAAGCACAATATAAAAGCAGGTTTTTTATTTCAGTGCTGGTGTGGAGTGGGTGATCCCTGTTCGCATTTTCTAACCATCACATTAAGTTAATTTAAAAGGACTAAAAAAAAAACCAATCAGGCTCACAATATCCCACCAGCACTCCCAGCCATCACTGCCCTGTGCTGGGAGTTCCAAGAAGTGGAACATTCACTTTGATTGGGACTGAGACAGTGATCTCAGATGCCAGCCTTCAGCTGATGTTAGCACCTCAGTCAATAGGATCAGCAGGATTCAGGGGCCTCTGCAACATTTGTAAAACAACTGCATGCAGAGCTCGGGCGAATATTGGTTTTTAAAAACCTCACACACACATATCTCTATATCAGTTAACTTCTGTATCCATGTTATATAGTGAAACCACTATGTTCTGCAATTTTTGGAGAGTTAGTTGGAGAGGCAGCTGGAGTTCTGGGCGCCACATTATAGGAAGGATGTGAACGCATTGGAGAGAGTGCAAAAGAGGTTTACAAGAATGGTCCCAGGGATGAGAAACTTCAGCTATGAGGATAGATTGGAGAGGTTGGGACTGTTCTCCTTGGAGAGAAGGTGACTGAGAGGAGATTTGATAGAGATGTTCAAAATCATGAGGGGGCTGGACAGAGTAGATAGGGAGAAGCTGTTCCCACTCGTAAAATGATCAAGAATGAGAGGGCACAGATTTAAAGTAATTTGCAAAATAAGCAAGGGTGATGTGAGAAAAAGCTTTTTCACACAGCAAGTAGTTAGGGTCTGGAATGCATGGCCTGGAAGTGTGGTGGAGGCAGGTTCAATCAAGGCATTCAAGTGGGCATTAGATGATTATTTGAAAAGAAATAATGAGCAAGGAGGGTACGTGGAAAAGGCAGGGCAATGGCATTAGGTCATAATGCTCATTTGGAGAGCCGGTGCAGATATGATGGGCTGAATGGCCTCCTTCTGTGCTGTTAAAATTCTGTGATTCTGTGATTTAAGTACTTAATGCGTTCAGGTTTTAGGCATTACCATCAAACGGACTGATACGGAGCAGTGAAATATGAGGGTGGAAAACATGAAGCATGTGACTTGAGCACCAACAACAAAATCCCCAGGAATCTGCAAAAAATGTTTTTTTTAAGCTTATTATGGATTTGTTAACTCCCTCTTAACAATAAAGAGTTTTATGACTCTGTGTAGATTTCTACTGGTATTAATGCTCTTTTATTCATTGGTTTGCTGAGCCCTCCCATTTGTACTTGCAGCCCTATAGAGATGAGGTTGGTTTTGACAAAGATGCCCTCAACTAAATGTGAAACTTTGACAACACCACCCAAACCCTTGAATAATTAAAAAAAATCTACCTTCCCCATGTCCTGGTCTATCTGGGTCAGTTACTGCAGGTCGTTTACAGACCCATCCATGATATGGAGGTAATGTTAATTTCTGGAACAAATTAACTGGAGAGACTTCCTATCAGTCAGTATGTCAATATGCATTACAGCTTTGGGTAACTTCGAGGAGAAGAGGTAACAATATTAATTCTGATGTCTGACTGGTGTACATTGTTACACAGACAGGTGCTGAAACTGTGCTTTGAGGGTAGATTTCTGAAGCTTGTCATGTGAAGAAAAGTTATCACTAACGTGATGGAATAAAATAAATAGTTATGAATGAGTCACTGCAGAGTTCTAATTTGAATTTGAAGACTTCCTTTTGGAGAGTAGCTCAGGCTGAGAGAGGCTGGGAGTGAGGGAGACAGGAGTGACTAAGATCAAGAGCAACACAAATAGCTAGGAATGAAGGGCATGGTCATGCCTGAGATTGAGGGAGACAATAGTCTCTGGGAGTGAGGGAGACAGGAGTGTCTGGGATTGAGGGAGACGGGAGTGTCTGGGATTGACGGAGGTGGGAGTGTCTGGGAGTGAGGGAGATAGGAGTGTCTGGGATTGAGGGAGATGGGAGTGTCTGGGATTGAGGGAGACGGGAGTGTCTGGGATTGAGGGAGATGGGAGTGTCTGGGAGTGAGGGAGACGGGAATGTCTGGGATTGAGGGAGATAGGAGTGTCTGGGAGTGAGGGAGACGGGAATGTCTGGGATTGAGGGAGATAGGAGTGTCTGGGATTGAGGGAGACGGGAGTGTCTGGGATTGAGGGAGACGGGAATGTCTGGGATTGAGGGAGATTGGAGTGTCTGGGATTGAGGGAGACAGGAGTGTCTGGGATTGAGGGAGATAGGAGTGTCTGGGATTGAGGGAGACAGGAGTGTCTGGGATTGAGGGAGATGGGAATGTCTGGGATTGAGGGAGATAGGAGTCTCTGGGATTGAGGGAGACGGGAGTGTCTGGGATTGAGAGAGACGGGAATGTCTGGAATTGAGGGAGATAGGAGTGTCTGGGATTGAGGGAGACAGGAGTGTCTGGGATTGAGGGAGATAGGAGTGTCTGGGATTGAGGGAGACAGGAGTGTCTGGGATTGAGGGAGACGGGAATGTCTGGGATTGAGGGAGATAGGAGTGTCTGGGATTGAGGGAGACGGGAGTGCCTGGGATTGAGGGAGATGGGAGTGTCTGGGATTGAGGGAGATAGGAGTGTCTGGGATTGAGGGAGACGGGAATGTCTGGGATTGAGGGAGACGGGAGTGTCTGGGATTGAGGGAGATGGGGGTGTCTGGGATTGAGGGAGACAGGAGTGTCTGGGATTGAGGGAGACGAGAATGTCTGGGATTGAGGGAGACGGGAGTGTCTGGGATTAAGGGAGATGGGAGTGTCTGGGATTGAGGGAGATAGGAGTGTCTGGGATTGAGGGAGACGGGAGTGTCTGGGATTGAGGGAGATAGGAGTGTCTGGGATTGAGGGAGACAGGAGTGTCTGGGATTGAGGGAGATGGGAGTGTCTGGGATTGAGGGAGACGGGAGTGTCTGGGATTGAGGGAGACAGGAGTGTCTGGGATTGAGGGAGACAGGAGTGTCTGGGATTGAGGGAGACGGGAGTGTCTGGGATTGAGGGAGACGGGAGTGTCTGGGATTGAGGGAGACAGGAGTGTCTGGGATTGAGGGAGATTGGAGTGTCTGGGATTGAGGGAGACAGGTGTGTTTGAATCCCTAATTATTTTAAAGTAAAATTTAAAACAAAAATATTTTTAACATTTCTAAAGTCACTGCTTTGATGAAGGTTTATGGTGGATTAAGAATTAAAATAATGAGTAATTAAAACTACATAGATCTTTTAAATTATTTATTCAGCTAAGAATTTATCACTAAATTTTCAGAAACAGATTAGATTGAAGCAGGCTCTTCAAGTATCTGGAAGCCGTAAATTACAATTTGACATTGATGATTGGTATTTGAAGCTTGAAGAAACTATTATTGGGCATTACTGACCTACCAAATTTAGGAAGTATTAAAATATTCAGTCTGCCTGATCTGCATTTTCAAAATCCAGCTGTCCCAGGGTGTTTCACATAATCCTGCAGAAATTCATTTCAAAAAGTACAATCTCAGTTTGTCTTTACTTATAGCAGCTGAGGTATACAGCCGTCCAAAACTTTCACTTCATCCGCTCAAGTGTATTAACTGTCTCATCTACACTAATTTTGGGAAACAAAAAGAACAGTCCAGTATTTCCTTCCAACCAACACAAGCTGAAGCCAACACAACACTTGCAGTAGTTTTAATGGATATGGTCAAGGGTGATACGCAGCATTGTTGCCAAATGTAGACAACGACTGACCGATGTGAGAGAGGGACGTTGGGTGGAATTTTCCTGTCACTGGGATTGTCCGGTCCTGTTAAAAGTCAATGGACTTTTGGCTGGGCCACCACATCACCCATGGTGGGTCCCACCACAGCAGGGCTGCAAAATCACAGCCATTTTATTTGTGAAATTTAAACTATTAAATTGCTTGCTTGCAAGTGAGGAGGACATTATGACACTAGATTGACTTGAATTCTGATGACTAGTCTTTGGTTAATATGATCTAATTCAGTTTCTTTGTAATAGTTGATCCAACTACATTTACCTCAAAGTCGTCAATCAGACATAATTCCATGAATCAAGGGGCATCTCAGCAGAACCTTTGTTGTCATCTGGAGGTGAAAAAATGAAATTTCTTCCCTCAACCAGTGTCACAAAAAAAAACTGTTTAACTGGAAATTCACCTCCCTGTGGAATATTGGTGCGATGGCTGTCACTTTAAGACCAACTCAACTAAGTGGGGGTTGGGGGGCGGGGGGAGGTCACACGATTTGTTCAGCCAATGTGCAGCTAACGCCAGGAAATAAATTCTAGGGCGGGTCTCCCTAGGAAAAATTGGCTGTATGAGGGGCTGGCTGGATACAAGCAGCCACAGAATCTCTCGTGTAAATGAAGTTCCTTTTGTTTGACTAAGAAGCCCCCCCAGAAATTGTGTTTCTACAATTAGTTTACGCAAAATGGCTCTCATGTTTATACATAGGAACATGGCAACAGGAATAGGCCATTCAGCTCCTTGAGCCTGTACCACCATTCAGTTAGATTATGGCGAACCTGGATCTCAACTCCATTCACCCATCTTAGTTCCATAACCTTTAATTCCCTCAGCCTAACAAAAATCTAGCAATCTCAGCTTCAATGCCTTCCCCCAGCCTTTAGCAGCTTTTTACAGGGAAAAGTTTCAGATTTCTACTACACTTTGTGTGAAGAAGTGCTTCCTGAACTCGCCCCTGATTGGCCTGGCTCTAACTTGAAGCTCATGCCTCTTCGATCTGGACTCGATCACGCACCAAAGCAAATAGCTTTTCATAAGAGTGACTGCAGCACTCCATAGTAAGTCGCTGCATGCAAAGAACTTTGAACAGCTTTTCAAAGGCAAAAAAAAAACTCCAAATCTTTTCTTCAAAAAAGTCTTTGTGAAGTATGAGAAAGTATGATGTCCCTATCAGGTCATCGTCTCAATGGAAAGTGCTTAAAAGGGAATTTTTAAGGTATTGTTTTTCACCAAAAAAAACCCACTTTGACCAAGTACAAAGAACGAAACCTGCTTCATTCTCCTGTAATGATTAGGAGTATATATTTAGTAGAGTTTAAACATGGGACATCATTTCTAAAAAAAATCATTGCCCTGACTTTCTACTGACAAGCGAAGCTCATATCAGCAGCCAATGGATAGATGATTTATTTTCAATTTTCAGCCAACAGCCACTCCCATTTCCCAGCAAAAAGCAGGCAGGCAGGCGTTGAATGTTTCCTCAAAATGACGGCTTCTGGAGTGCAATTTCAGCGGACAAGACTCTCTCCTCTGAGCCAGATGGGTGTGGGTCCAAGTCCCACTGCCAGAATCATGAGTATGAAATCCTGCCTGGCAACCCAGTGCAGTACTGAGGGACTGCTGCACTGTCAGAGGAGCCGTCTTTAGGATGAGACACTAAACCGAAGCCTCGCCTGTCCTTTCAGGTGAATGCAAATAGGAAGCCTTGTGATGTGGTGGGTGGCATTCCCCACCTCTGAACCAGAAGCCCTGGGCTCAACTCCCACCCCAGAACGTGATGGCCATAGGGTGTGTTTGTGGTGTGGCCAAACAGGTTGATGGTCAGTGTGGACACATCTATGGCAGGTGGTAAGAGTGAGAGGGTTTCCTGGTCAGCCAGGGCTGTGTGGTAGCTGCAGTGTAACAGCCTCCTCACATTAAAAGACTCCACACCTTGCCATGGTTTCGGTGGTTAAGTGTCCTCTTTGTTTTGACGAGCTGCTAGAGAGGGAGATGAATGTAAAAATAACCCTGCCACTATTTGAAGAAGCACAGGGGAGTTTTCCCAGTGCTCTGGCCAATATTTATCCCCCATTGAAACTGTTCATCTGGTCATCACCTCATAGCCATATATGGGAGCTTGCTGTGTGCACATTGGTTACTACATTTACTTACATTACAACAGTGACTATACCTCAAAAGTACTTCAGTGACTGTAAAATGCTTTGGGACATCCTGAAGTCATTGAAAGTGCTACATAAATGCAAGTTTCTTCTTATTAATTTTTTAATTAAAACCACCTGGGTTTCTACTATCGTAGCACCAATAATAACCCATCCACCTTATTACAGCTGGGAAGCATTGGCCATTGTCAGAGTCTGTCAGTAGAATCTCCACCTGTTCACGTTTGATGGATCCAAATCCATTTGATGACTGGATGGTCAGTTTGGCCAGGGTTTTACATTGGTTGGGCGGGTTCAAAGGGAACAGGCGCAAATGGTTAGGAACCCGACCACTGACCACAATCGGCTCCACACCGCCATTTAACGTGGGAGGGCTAATTAATGCCCGTCTCCTACATCAGCGAGAAGGGGCGGGTTGAGCGGAAGCTTCAATGTCGGCCGGGTCCAATGGCAATCCGGCAGCCTGTCTGAAAACGGAGCAGTCGGCCATGCCAAGGCTGCCATTGGCTGGGAGGACCCTCAGCATGGAGAACGTCAGCGCTGAACACGGCAGGCTCAGGGTTTTCCGACCAGTGTCTCGCTGCCCCCCTGGAGGAGGGGGACAGCATCGCCGGGATATCCTTGTCCCAAGGGACAGGAGGAGGAGGCCTCCCCACCTCACCAAAAATGCCTGGGAGGAGGTGGCGTCACGGCTCAGCTTCCACGATGTGTTGAGGCGCACATGGGGGCAGCGCCGCAAGCGCTTCACTGTCCTCCTGCGATCGGGAGGGGTGAGTACCGTGTTGGCATGGGTCACTTAGCAGGTAGGAGCGGCCCCCCACTCCCTGGAGCTCAGGGTTCTTAGAGTGTGAGGGGCAAATGTCAATGAGGCAGCTTCTGGGGAAGGGGCTGAGGCCGGGCTGCTTGGACCGAGTGTTTTGCAGCTCCAGGGTCACGAATCGGCTGAGGCCTGCGAGGTTTCCCTCAGGTGGGATTGGCCAGGCTGCAATAGCAATGCAGGGACAGGGTGGACTAATCAATGTTCCTCTGTCCTTTCAGGAGGACACAGCCCACAACAATGCTGAGAGGTTGTGGACTGGCGGAGGAGCTCCCCACCTTCTGGTCCTGTCCAGACACGAGCAGGTGGCACTGGAGCTGGAGAGGCGCCATTCACCGAGGTCAACCGGTCACGGTGAGGTTGGGGTGCCACAGGGAGGTAAGAGTGCAGTGCACTGAGGTCAGAATGTCTGTCATAGCGACCATTCCACTGTTGTCTCTATATTGATGTGAGCCTCAAACATGGAATCTCCGTTGATAATGGAAAGACGAGGACACCCTGATCTGGGAGCTAGACATGCACACTAACAGTGTAATGACTTCAGCTAGTGCCATGTCCTTGTTCTTCCTTTCAGGCTCACCAGAAGCCTGTCGGGGTCAGGAGCCTGAAGGACTGCCGCTCACCTCAGGGGACACAGACAATATAAACGCAACAGTTTCACAGCCTCTTGGCCAGGCAGGCACCAGCGCAGATACCAGCACCTCAGTGGGCATTAGATTGGTGGATAGTATCTCAGGGCACAGCAGTGAGGGCACTTCATACTCGCTTGAGGTGCAGGCGGAGGCAGAGAGTGCCCAGGGCACCAGCAGTCAGAGGACAGAGGGAGACCAGGAACACGCTCAGTCGGAGGCTGATGATGGGCCTCTGGAGTTGTCCCTGAGGCAGCAGATGCTGGAGGTCCAGCAGGGTGTGCAGGAGGATCTGGCAGAGATACACGAGGGAATTCGTGCCCTGGTGCCCGTTGTGGAGGAGTCTGTGTGGAGCATGAGCAATGCAATGACCCTCATGGCCGAGCGCACTGCCTCCTCCATTGAGAGAGTGGCAATTCTCATGGAGAGGCTGCTCGGACCTGCAAGCCCTCACACCAGCAATGACCTCAGGTGGTGACTGTCAGTGTGGGAGATGGATTAGGCACCCGGTATCCCAGCTTGCTGACCATCCATCAGTGGTGGGCAGGGAGGTTCAAAGTGACCTGAAGTTGCCCGAGCTGCCTGTTGTCTCTGTGGGGTCCTCTCAGGGTTCTCCGGATGAGGGCAACAGCTCCTCTGCCCCTCTGCCAGTGACTGTGGCATCCGATGAGGCTGCAGCGACTGGGGAGATGCCAGCTGTGGCACTGGCCACTCCCTCCCAGGTGCCAGCACAGGCTCCATGGGCCAGAGGACACCCGCCAAGGTCACCAAGGCCAATGGGAGAGCAGAGTGAGCGGGCTGTCTCCAATGCCAGTGCCAGCGACGAGGGAGCACCAAGACGTAGCACCTGTAAATGCAAACGTAAATCACCTTGGGCACAACATGGGCTTATCACTGGTGATATTTTTTCCCCCACATCTAAGTTAGTTATTAGTTGGTGTGATGGAGAACACCTTTCCATTGGATTTGTTTTATGAATACCAGGCTCCCCACCATTAAATGTGTTTGTGTTCAACAAGCCTCGGGGTTCGTCATTAGTTCTGCAGGTGAAGGGGAACCCATGATGTTATGAGTGACTTGTTTGTCTTGAGCTTTATTGACAAGGTACATAGTTAATGTCCCTAACCAGGTAGATGTTGCTCTCAGGTATCGAGTATGGAGCCTGCAGCCCTGGCGTGTGTTGTAGGTCCATCTGTGGTAAGCTAGCTGAAGGGTAGTTGCACCAAAGCCTCCCGGGTGTCCCTGCCTCCCTGGAGGTTGCCCAGGTCAGCGTCTATTCCCTTCAGTGTTCTCCTGAGCGAGCTCATCCTTGGGCTCATAATTGGACTCATCATGTGCAGCCGGAGCATCTGTGTCTATGTCTTCTTCCTTCACTGCTTCCCCCTTTTCCAATGCCAGATTGTGGAGAGCACTGCATGCAACCACTATCAGCGACATACGATCTAGGGGGTACTGGAGTGCGCCCCCTGAACGGTGCAAGCATCGGAAGCACATCTTGAGAAGACCGATGGTTCTCTCCACCACAGCCCTTGTGGAGGCTCCTATTGTACCGCTGCTCAGCCTCTGTTCTTGGATGGCGGAGAGGCGTCATGAGCCACCTTCTGTGGGGATTGCCCTTGTCACCCAGCAGCCATCCATCCAGCCGGGCTGGAGCACTGAAGAGCCCCGGCACCTGGGAGTGTCTGAGGATGTAGGTGTCGTGGGAACTGCCTGGGTACCTTGCACAGACTTGTAGAATCAGCATCCTGTGGTCACACACTATCTGCATGTTCATGGAGTGGAAGCCCTTCCTGTTGACGAAGGCACCGGGCTCACCTGCTGGTGCCTTGATGGCCACATGTGTACAGTCTATAGCACCCTGGACATGGGGGAAGCCAGCAATGGCCACGAAGCCTCTGACTCACTGTGTCTGGCTGGCCTCGTCCGTGTGATAGTGAATGAAAGTCAATGCACGCCTGAGCAGAGCGTCTGTCACCAGCTTGAAGCAACTGTGGACAGCTGATTGGGAGACTCCACAAAAATCACCCACCCACCCCTGGAAAGAGCCAGAGGTATAGAAGTTGAGGGTCACGGTGACCTTCAGAGCCACTGGCATGGGGTGTCCACCCACACAGTTGGAGCTGATCTCAGGGCTGATCATCTGACAGATGGAGGTCACTGTCTCCCTTGAGAGGTGGAGCCTCCTTCAGCATTTCACCTCGGACACATTGAGGTAGCTGCATCACCGTCTGTAAACCCTGGCAGCAGGATAGTGGCGTCTTCTGCAGCCCCTTCCCCCTTGGAATACCTGCTGACCCTGCGCCCCTTGTGCCTGCGCCTCTCCTCCCACAGGTCACCCCCCTGGAGGCTGAATAGCGACACCTGGCCTCCACTCCTGCCCCTCTCTTTCTCCATTGGGGAGGTGCCTCCAGCGGAGACCACAATCCCCATTCCCAGGGTAAGGGAAGGCTGTCTGATACCTGGAAGGGTCCCAGGTGGTATGACTCCTCTGGAGTCCTGAACTGAAGCCTGTTATTTCTGTCAAAGCAGCTCTGAAGCTAAATGAAGTTGTCCTAGTAGCAAGGAGCAGTAAGTGATAAACTAAAGTACTGACAACTTGCATTAGTGAGCCCACTCACCCACCCTCCCTTAACCCACCTGCGGATGAGGTTTCTGAAAATATGACCTAACCGCCTGCCCATTTGTTGCGCCCATGTGATGCCCTGAAGATCACACGGGCTGCGTAAAATCAAAGGCAATTAGCATCCTAAGAGCCTTCACTGGCCCGTGAATTAACAGCGGACTCGCCTCTGCCCTCATAGCGCTCGCCTACTGAAATAGCGCGATGGTGCCCGGTGACATCGGGACGTGTCATTTCAGGTTTGGGCGTGTTGTGGCCGCCCCCACACACCAAGTGTAAAATCCTGCTCTTTATGCCCCTGAAACATTCACTCAAATGCCGAATGAAAATTATGTTCCCAGTTCACATTATTTAATGACGGAATGCAAAGAATTCATGGAGACAACAAAAACAGGGACCTGCAATAAAACTGCCCGTCATTAACAAATCAGACAATCTGACTTCAGTCAGACATTAGGCTCTTTGGCCAGAAACTGAGGTAGAGGAGGGAAAATGGCAGCAGTGAAATCATGTTTGTTCGGTCAGCCAAGTGTCTGACACACCCAAAAACTTACCCCGGTGTCCAGGCCAAATTTATAAAGGAAACCACTCTCTTTACTTTATTAGGAGTGTGCACTGTCGTCCCATACTGACATCAAGAAGCAACCCATCAGAGAGAAGTAGGGGTTGGGGGGGGTGGGGGATGTGTATGGGGGGGAGGGGAGGGGGGCAGAGGCGGTGGAGTGGTGGAGGGGGATGGGAGGGGAGGGATTAATCTGATACTGGAGATTCACTGGAAAGATCACAGCTCAATAGTTTGCAGACGCAGCATTTCTTTCGCAATATGTGTCCTGAGCAACTAACAGGCGCCATTCCTAAAACCCCACACAGACCCAGCAAGAAATGCTAACTTCATAAAGTGAGTTTACTGCGCAATTTTAAATAACATCATTAAAGTCTCTGAGGGAGAGATCGCCCATCAGTCAAAAGCAAAACTCCTCTCAAATTATTTTTACCTTATCCAGAAATAATTAATTTGCAAAGCTACAAAACATATGTACATGTGGTTCATATTTATTAGGAAATTACTAGTAAAAACAAGCTATAAGCCCAAACTAGTCACTTAAATGAGGAAGGATCAATGACACAGGGACCCTGAAATTCACTGGGAAAGCAGGATATTGTCTTTGACTTTAACAATTTAATGACAAGCGTAACCTCAAATATATTTTGTCAAGATGGTTTCAATCTCCGGTGCAGAGAAAGCGTGATTCTCTGCTCATAACCAAAAATAGTACCTCCCAACACACGTTGTTTGCTCATCATTAGACAGGAAAGGTCACGACATGCACTTAAACTGTGCGCATGCACGGAATAAACATGCACGTATTCGTGAATGCATACATGTTTGGCTATATGAGCACGCATACATAGACATACAAACGTGTATGTGTGCATACCCATGTTCTGATAGGCAATTAGATTCGGTTAGAAAACGCTCAAAATTCTCAACCAAGTTCCGATCCTCCACCATCCCAGCCGTGTGCCAAAAAAACCTCAACTTGCTTCTCATTGGGTGATACAATTTTTATAAATTCTTGCAAGTCATTACATGTCGCAATAAATTAACATCAAAAATCTGCAGTTAGCCGGTCAAAAGAAAAGTGCTGATGAGAATATTTAATTTGAATCTGCCTGTTATTAATATTGCTGGTCAGTTCTGCAATATACTTCCTGCTCCATATCAATGAGTATATTTGATTAGATTCCCAACAATAATCCATCAACATTTTTGCGTTAAATAGTCTTTCATTTTATTACAGCTTACATTCATCAAATGTAATTAATAGTCTTGGCAAACATGAGTATATTTAATTTGAGAGTCTCTGTTCCGCTTATCATCCAAATTAAAATTCCATTCTATGAAGTAAAATTTGCAAAAGTAATTTCTGAAAAAAAACTGGATTATGTTTCTGTTCTCCTGCAGCAAGTCTTTTTTATAAAGGATTTTGTTTCATTCTCGATGTCTTATTTTAATTAATTATAATAGTCAGACTTTAGAATGAGGTTCATCATTATTAATGTAAAACTGGAACAATTTTATTTGAAACTGAGGAGATTTTCAAATAGTGCATTCAGTGAAAGGCATCTCATTACAATTAGCTTGTTCGTTTATTAACTTGAATCTTGTGGGATTTTTAAAAAGTATATTATCGCTTTTTTTCTGTTAAGCCCTAATTTCAATCAACAAAACAGGAGCGTTCTGTTTGACACGCAGAATGATGGATGCTTCTAGATCAACATGATCTTGAAAAGTCACAGTGAATTAGTTTCGGGAACCACTGTATCTTGTAATAACACCCATGCTGGAAAATCCTTTATTTCTAAAATGAATATGGACCACCAGTAACGTTGCACAGGATCCTCAAAGATTATGCATTGAAGAACATAGACTGGGCAAGTTTGCTATTTTTGAACAGTTGTGCTCTGTGGCTTTAGGGGTGCAGAGCGGATGGGGAGAGTGGGGAAAGAAAAACGTTGCTGACTGACAATGTTTCGGACAGCAATAAACCTGCCACCGAAGATGCACAGCGTATTGAGTGTGAAGCCTCAGGTCAACAGCGGTTTGATCTGCAAACTCCGCAGTTACTTCAACAAGTTGCAACAGTAAACCACAGGTTTTATAGATCGAGGCAGCAAGCTGTGCATCGCCAGAAAAGCACATTTCGTAAGCTTGTATATAATCATCAGTAAAACACCTATGTGCCTTCGGAATAACTCTCTGACAAAAACCTGCTGCAAATCTGATCTAATCTCCAACCCAAGGTTCACTGGCTCGAGAACAAAATTTTGTGCCATTCCCAAAAGCGATAAAATTCTGAATGTAGAAAACAACAAAACAAAATTTAGATTATCAGCGTGCATGGCAGTCACAGAGTTAAAAGCCAAAATGATTAAGGACACATTATGACAAGTATTCGGTTACTTATATGTTTCTAACTTTTATTTCAGTGTGGTAAGAATAGAATTTATTGCATTTGGTCCTTAATTTATAAGGAGGTGTGCCTGAGCACTCACAGTCACAAACACACATCCAAGCCCACACAATCACCTACACAACCACACAATCACCTACACAGCCACACAATCACCTACACAATCACCTACACAACCACACAATCACCTACACAACCACACAATCACCTACACAACCACACAATCACCTACACAATCACCTACACAACCACACAATCACCTACACAGCCACACAATCACCTACACAACCACACAATCACCTACACAACCACACAATCACCTACACAGCCACACAATCACCTACACAATCACCTACACAACCACACAATCACCTACACAGCCACACAATCACCTACACAATCACCTACACAACCACACAATCACCTACACAGCCACACAATCACCTACACAGCCACACAATCACCTACACAACCATACAATCACCTACACAATCACCTACAAAATCGCCTAAACAACCACACAATCACCCACATAATCACCTACACAACCACACAATCACCTACACAGCCACACAATCACCTACACAGCCACACAATCACCTACACAATCACCTACACAACCACACAATCACCTACACAATCACCTACAAAATCGCCTAAACAACCACACAATCACCCACATAATCACCTACACAACCACACAATCACCTACACAGCCACACAATCACCTACACAGCCACACAATCACCTACACAATCACCTACAAAATCACCTACACAGCCACACAATTACCTACACAATCACACAATCACCTAGACAGCCACACAATCACCTACACAACCACACAATCACCTACACAATCACCTACACAACCACACAATCACCTACACAACCACACAATCACCTACACAACCACACGATCACCTACACAGCCACACAATCACCTACACAACCACACAATCACCTACACAACCACACGATCACCTACACAGCCACACAATCACCTACACAGCCACACAATCACCTACACAACCACACAATCACCTACACAGCCACACAATCACCTACACAGCCACACAATCACCTACACAATCACACAATCACCTACACAGCCACACAATCACCTACACAATCACACAATCACCTACACAGCCACACAATCACCTACACAATCACCTACACAACCACACAATCACCTACACAGCCACACAATCACCTACACAATCACCTACACAGCCACACAATCACCTACACAACCACACAATCACCTACACAGCCACACAATCACCTACACAATCACCTACACAACCACACAATCACCTACACAGCCACACAATCACCTACACAATCACCTACACAACCACACAATCACTTACACAACCACACAACCACCTACACAGCCACACAATCACCTACACAACCACACAATCACCTACACAACCACATAATCACCTACACAACCACACAATCACCTACACAGCCACACAATCACCTACACAATCACCTACACAACCACACAATCACCTACACAGCCACACAATCACCTACACAATCACCTACACAACCACACAATCACTTACACAACCACACAACCACCTACACAGCCACACAATCACCTACACAGCCACACAATCACCTACACAACCACACAATCACCTACACAACCACACAATCACATACACAGCCACACAATCACCTACACAATCACCTACACAGCCACACAATCACCTACACAATCACCTACACAACCACACAATCTCCTACACAGCCACACAATCACCTACACAATCACCTACACAACCACACAATTGCCTACACAATCACACAATCACCTACACAGCCACATAATTACCTACGCAATCACCTACACAATCACCTACACAACCACACAATCACCTACACAACCACACAATTAGTAACAAACACACACAAACAGATGCACAGACCACACACCTTCGCAAATAGTCACAAGCATCTGTTCAATCACACAAGTACCCACACAGGTTGCCGTTCTGCTCACTTCTTTCCCCAATGTTTCCTTATCAGAGGCACAGACTTAAAATTAAATTTTAATGTAAATGTCATGTAAATGTGTTGCTTGTTCAAACATGCAAGCATGGAGGTATACACACATATATACATATGCATGCCCATATACTCATCTATATATTATATATACTGTATATACACACAGTGCAGTTTGTACACACATGTTCGTGCAAATTTATATATGCATTTTATATATATTCTGTGCACACTTGTAAGTACAGGCACATTCCTATTATAAACCAAAAAATTTAGACGAGTCTGTTTCTCCACAGCATTCTTCCTGGATTATGCCATAAATAAAGAGTTAGAATCAACCTCCAGTAATTTATGTTATAGTCAACATTATTCTTCATATTTTTCTTCTGGAACAAGTTTCAAACATATACTACTTCTTTAAGCAGAGATTAACAGAAGATTTCTGGTTTTATGAACGAGAATTTGTGGCTGTTTTTCCCACTTTACTGTCAAAAGCATGTTATAAATTTAACGTGATTCAAAATGTATTCAAGGTTTCTAATCTAAACCCACTGAAGCTCTCATTTTAAGCTCTCCCGTTTTTCACATCTGGAGTGCAATGCCAGTCTTGCTAAGACAGAGTATATCTTTACATCGTAATTTGCTGTGTCACACCCATCCCAGGAGATTGAAAATAAATATCCATCACATATTTATCAAAAGTTGCAGCAACATTTCAAGACAGATTATAACAATCTGAACACGTTGTAGGCTGCCTGGAATAATATCCAGAACAAATTCAGTTTCTAAAGAACCCGTAAACTTGTAACATAGGAAACATTTTGGTAAATTCTGCTGAAGTATTAAACTGAACTTTAAAAAGTAAACTATTTGCCTATTTTTATCTTTCGCTCTTTTATTACTCCCGTTTGATCGGTTGAATAAAGTGAATGTTAGACAATATGAAGTAGTTTGGCAATAAGTATTACAATAATTGAATTTTTCAGTATAGATATATATATTATATACACACACACACACACACACACACACACACACAGAATCATAGAATTTTAACAGCACAGAAGGAGGCCATTCAGCCCACTGTGTCTGCATCGGCTCTCCAAATGAGCATTGTGACCTAGTGCCATTGCCCTGCCTTTTCCCTGTACCCCTGCACATTGTTACTATTTAGATAATCATCTAATGCCCTCTTGAATGCCTCAATTGAACCTGCCCCCACCACACTTCCAGGCCGTGCATTCCAGACCCGAACAACTCGCTGTGTGAAAAAGTTTTGTCTCACATCGCACTTGCTTTTTTTGCAAATTACTTTAAATCTGTGCCCTCTCATTCTTGATCCTTTTACGAGTGGGAGCAGCTTCTCCCTATCTACTCTGTCCAGCCCCCTCATGATTTTGAACATTTCTATCAAATCTCCTCTTAGCCTTCTTCTCTCCAGCGAGAACAGTCCCAACCTTCCCAATCTATCACTGCTGGGCAATTAATTTATCAATATGTTTTCCACACAAGTTTCTTGTTAAGCCTGTGGTTATGATACCCTGACTTCAATACTAAATAATGGGACAAGCTATTAGCGAACAGTAGATAAGTAACAGTACCAGTATTAATAACAGTATGAGCAGTTGTTTTTGATAAAACTGTAGTTTTGATGCCGACTTTAAAACCTAACGGAAAATGCCCAGGAGGGAGCCCTAATCCAGTTTGATGTGGAATGTTATTAAAACAATCATGCCATTTTGGAGAGGGAGAGGGAGCATAAAGGTGATTTTTCTTTCTGTGATTTGTGGTTGGGAATTACTATCAGAGAAAAACACTCAAGTGGGCAGCATATTGCTGACCAGCTTGAAAGGAAAGCCCTCATTTCCTGCAGCTCCATCACTTAACTACTTGACAGCTGCAGTTATTAATAATTCAATATTTATTTTAAAAACTTATCATTGGCTCCAAATTCTTCACACAGAGCACTGAACCGTGTTGGCTGTTGCATTGAACATTCCAAACGACAATAAATTTTCATAGATATAATTTTGAGAGAGACACAGGAATATATAAAAACAAAAATACCTGGAAAAACTCAGCAGATCTGGCAGCATCTGCGGAGAGGGACACAGTTAACGTTTCGAGTCCGAATGACCCTTCAACAGTTCTGTCTGTTGAAGGGTCATTCAGACTCGAAACGTTAACTGTTTTCCTCTTCGCAGATTCTGCCAGACCTGCTGAGTTTTTCCAGGTATTTTTGTTTTTGTTCTGGATTTCCAGCATCCGCAGTTTTTTGCTTCTATCACAGGAATATATAATGTTACACAGCCTAGCACTTTATGGAATTGTTTATCTCATTTTATCATTTGTAATATCTTGAGTTACATATTGTCACTAAAACATTATTTGAAGCACGCGGGGTCTAAAGAATGAATAGAAACAGTCGGAAGTAAGTAGTATGATGTGATACAAGCTAGAATTCCTTGTAGAGAGTCAACTGAAGCTCAAAGGAAATTGGGTGTGAGCTTCTTCACTCTCTGTTTCCCTGACCTTAACATGAAAACACAACCACTTGAAATAGAAACACATTCAAACGCTGACTCCCTCAACTTTAAAAGAAAACTCATTGCCTATTTTTATCTTTCGCTCTTTAATTACTCCCATCTGATCAGTTGAATAAAGTGAATGTTAAACAATATGAAGTAGTTTGGCAATAAGTATTACAATAATTGAATTTTTCAGTATAGGTATATATATTATATATATATGCACACACACAGAACCACAGAATTTTAACGGCACAGAAGGAGGCCATTCAGCCCACTGTGTCTGTACCGGCTCTCCAAATGAGCATTATGTCCTAGTGCCATTGCCCTGCCTTTTCCCTGTACCCCCGCACATTGTTTCTATTCAAATAATCATCCAATGCTCTCTTGAATGCCTCGATTGAATCTGCTTCCACCACATTTCCAGGCTGTGCATTCCAGACCTGGACCGCTAGCTGTCTGAAAATTTTTTCTCACATCGCATTTGCTTCTTTGGCAAATCACTTTAAATCTGTGCCCTCTCGTTCTTTATCCTTTTACAAACGGGAACAGCTTCTCCCTATCTATTCTGTCTATTAGCCGATTAAAGCAGAATTATCACTGGACTTGTGAGTTTTCAGTGCAGTAACAAAAATATTAAAATACTATTATTTTACTATTCACTGAGTGATATTGATTACACTAGAGATGTTTCAGCCAGACCAAGTCCATGAAGCAGCAATGAGCAGATCTGCTGTTTGTTGGAGTGATTCTACGCTATAGAACAGACGATAATCAGCCGAACCACTACATTTTTCAACAGCTTGTTTTAAATTAGCTTACAATATGTTAAAAATCTTAAAAATTAGGCCGATGATTTTTTCAGGTCCGTACACCTTTGAAGACTACCTCAGGCAGCCATTGTGTTGCACAGTACACTAAAGACAGGAGGTTGTGGGGTAGCGTCAGTGTTTGGGTTTGTCATAGGATGAGTGGCATATACCAGTTCAACAACTCAAAGGAAAGAGACAGAATTCACCAACAAAACAAACATCTCTTTCAAGAAATAGTAGCATTTATATAGGACCTAATGATTCTTAGAAACATGTCAAAGTGACAAATTACTCTGAAATTTCAAATATATAGTTTCAGCAGCTTTTCATGTCCAGGTTAATAATGGATACATTTCAACATGGTACAGTCTTTGTAACTGTAACAAGACTCTCCATCTAAATTGAAATGAAGTTTGTTTTATTTAAAGACACGGTACATGTATGGTGCATTAATTGCAGCCTTTGTTTGATTGTTTATTTTTTTTTAAATGGTATTCCTAGTTCAGAAAATGTGTTTCTACTTGTAAGTTGCAACACTCTGAATTGGAAAGGTGTCTCTCATTCTCACAGTAATTCACTGCAATGATTCTCTATTCGCGTGATGTGTTATCAGGGTTTCAATCTAAAGTGGGATTATTTACCTTGTGTTCCAATGACACATCCACTTTCTGAATCAGTTTATTCAGTAAGCATAGACAAAGCATTAAGTATTGTTTCATTGTGAGGCAGGGTTGCTGTAGTTGCAATGGACTCTCAAATAGAGTCATTTACTGACAGACACATGCCAGAGCTGATTTCCATTAAATGGAAAATACCTTGTTATGTCCACCCATTCTTTCCTGGCCATGCACACGTCTGTATGAGAGACTCAAATGTACAGGGGTGTAAGCACATGCAGAGGGGGAGCTCTGGATCTGACTTGCACTATTTGTCACTTTCCTAGAATCGTTCCACTTTGCTGCAGTTTTCATGTCAAATAGATCCACAAATCTTATTACCAACTGCTAGCAATAGCAACAAAATTGGTAAACCTTGCTCTTTCAGTGAACGATTGTGTGAAATTAGCCATCTGCAGTTTTAAGATATATTTCAAGGCTATATATGGGCACATCAGATAGAGATCTGTATCAGTCTCTGTCTCATTTTCACGTGAATTTTAAGCTTACAATAACAATTTGTATTTGTACACAGCCCCTCACTGAGAGGAATATCTACCAGTGCAGAAGAAGAGCATAAGTGATGAGAAACACCACAAATGAAGAGTTTGGCTTTGATGAGAATTTTGAAGGTCTCTATTAAAAGAGTGCTTCTTTTGAATTAATTTGAGAAGTATGTATTTTATAACAGGATCACCACAATCCGCAGTTTCTAAACTCGCTGCAATTAGGCTTTGAAATTGCTAAAACTCCCAACGCTAACTACCCAAACTATAATTACGCGTCTTTCCTTCTTTTCAAGGAGATTCCATTCCAGCAGCAAGGACTGTCAGGATTATGTAGTACTAGCTGCTCATTAGTAACATGAATGATTTATAGCTTGTATAAATGCATTAAAATATACTTTAATTCACAACACACACAACCACATCTAGAGCTGAAACAAATATCTGCACCACATGTGAAATATTAAGGATTTTTGACGATAACATGATAAGAAAACACTGCTACAAAGAAAATCGCTCGCAATTCAAACTCAGAAAATCAAAATTCAAAAGACTTGCCTCAAATCCAGTTTTTTACCCAAAATCCTTATGCTTCTACCCATCTATATTAGTTTGAATTATTTCTAAGATTCTTTATGAATATTAAGTTTAAATTATTATGTTATATTATACAATATTATATTATATAAGTCTTATCCTTAAAAATATACATTGCAAGTGTATATATTCCATTTTAATAATTGTTTGCCAAAACGCAATCACACTTAAATCAGAGTTATCAATTTAACAGCGAAATTTATTAAGTCAACTTACATCGAATTGTATTTAGAACTATGGCCATTTGTTTTTTGCTTATTTTTAAACAGCGCTGACCTACACCTACATTTTGTTTTACATAAAACTTGTCACACCTCATGGGCACGGTTACTGGTTTAAAATGACTAAATAAGTCAAGTTCCATTTCCTAGAATTTATGCTGGTGCTTGAGTAGCACATTCTGCGATTCACATGCATTTTTGTATTTTATAAAAAGCCCCAAACCAATGGGGCATGTTTTAGAGTTTAAAGAGCAAGAAGACTTCTGTCATCAATAGGACTGTAAATAAAGCTTTTACACTGATCATCCATCATGAACCCTGCCTTTCTTTGAATTTATTATACACTTACTTCCCTTCTCAGATCATGTGCCTGGTTCTGCAACTTTCCTCTCCATATTGTATGGGATCGCTTGGGCTGTGCTCTGTGCCTGTTAGGGGTCAGGAACTAAAAGTCCAGGTAATTACGGGAGTAACCTTGCCTTCTACTGTCCATGATACAAGTGCATTAGATTCCAACATGTTATTCCTTCGTGTTATCCAGAAGACCTTATAATTTACACCAAGTTTCTCATTTTCCAGATCCATTTATTCAAAGCCCACCACGCAGTGTTGACCTTTATCCTTCATGTCAACGGAAACACACTGAACTAAACAATTTATAAGATTATTTTTTCACTTTTCAGATGCTTATTAGGTCTATGCCAAGAACTGAGCAATGAAAAAACTTACACTTATATATACATATATACGTGTATATATCCTCGAAATATCCTACAGCGCTGCACAGCCAAAACACATTTACTTTAAAAGTGTAACGCTGTTGTAATGAATACCTGTTTTTCTTCTGTTATTATTCTTATTCCCAATTTTTTTTTAAATGGCCTTTTTCTGCTTTTAGTTACATGACCATGGAAATAGATATGACTTGCCTGTGCATGAGTGCGTGTGTGGGAAGCTGCAAAGGATGTTCATTATACAAAAATGTTGAATGATATTGTACATTATTGCCAAATAAGCATTTCACCCACTTCCCAGCAATGTATAAAATATCTTACAATATGGCTCTGTAATTTATCGGTTTAATTGTTCAGGAATTATCTTTTATATTTTGGGGAAAAACTGAATAAATTTTGAGAGAGTGAGAACTTTCTTCTAAATCTTATAGTGGCCAATTAAACAGGAATGCACAAAATGTTTATAACAGTGGAATCTGATTATGTAACAAGACTGACAGTACTTTTTTAATTGGCCTAGTACAAGAGATTATACCAACTGACGAAAAGCTTGAAAGATTATTTATATTTTAAGGGTTTGCTTTCTACATTTACATCTTTATGTAGGTGAGCTTTGCTGAAAAGGAATTCTCAGTAATTGATCTGTTTCTTAATTGGTAAAGAGGAACAGTGTTATAGTCTCAGTGTTAAAGAGTTGCAGTGTTTCAATGCTCACTCTGTATTCTCAATGAAGCAAGAACTACTTGGACAACTGTGCAACAACGAACCGGCAAAATGTGGTATCTCTCTCTGTTCTTGCTGCTCTGTGTTGAACATCGTAAAAATGCATCTGACAGAAGATTTCAATGGACTCTTGAATAAATATCTATCACTTAAAATCACAGCTGCACAGATTGGTTCAACTTGTAAAAATTGACAGCCGTTAGACTCTCCAGATGGACTATGTACAACACTGAGCTCACCTCACCGTGTTTTCTAACCTTGCTGACAGAAGCGTTTAGAGGCAATTTCCATTCTGTTTGTGGAGGAACCGCGACACCCTCCCCACCCCCACCCTCCGCACATTACTTGCGGCACCGGGTGCCATCAAACAGACATTGTTCGACAGGCATATTTGCACAGCCCATTTACTCTCAGCTTTTACTAAATAAAGTTATGGGTTTTTTTTGTACTTCACTGCCTAGTTGTTTGTTGTGAATGGTTTTGTTCAGATTACCTTGTTGCACCCTGTGGAGTAGGTGGCTCCCCTCCTGATCCTGTTGGGCCAGATACTGACGTGGGTGTAGCCATGTCACCAGCTCTCTTATCGGTAGGTTCATTAGCGCCACAGCCACTGCTCTGCTTCTTCATGCCAGCAATCAGCTGCTATTTATCCCCCTTTCTTAGAAGTGACAAGCGTCCAGCCCCACCAACAGCACCAACCAGCAGAAACCCCTGTGCCTGCCGCTTTGATGAAGGCACTGTACACTATCGATGTGCTCAAAGGCAGAGTAACCAAGTCCGGCTCCCTAGTCCTCCAATTCTCCAATGTCTCGAGCAGGCTTCTCTGTCAACTTAATTCACTGATTTGACGAGCGTCTCCAGAGAAATAGGTGGAAAACTGATGCGTTCACAGGGGACGTGCTGGAGACCAGCTGAAAGGGTTTGAATCCAATGGGTCACTTAGATCCTGCAGATAGGCCAAGCTGTCTCTCTGTAAGTGCAATTGACAGAGACCAGACCGAGGACATATACATAGAGACTACAGTTGATGCGTCTGGAATGCTATTAGTCACCCAGTAGGTGCAGGATCAGCCTGCGAGCAGCTGCTATTCTGATACCTCATGTAGCAGCTGGATCAGATTCCGATGTTGCCAGTATTGAGCTCTCCTGACCATTACAGTCATGAATTCTCCGCACAGTTTATGGCACTGGAATTCAGCGTCATAAATCATATAATAAAAAAGGAGGAAAATCATTGATTAAAAATAAGCCAGGCTTTACTAACTCCACTTCAAAGTCACACATTTGCAACTAAATAAGGGAGAGCAGTTAATAATGTGACAGTAAACATGTGAATGGCAGGTAATGTTCACTGAGTGATGCCATGTATTGATCAATTGCTTTCTATATATACAATGTAATCTCTCAACCATTATTAAGTCCAATAATAAAGTAGTTAAACTCTCTACCCCTCTGCATGTGGGTAGGTGCTATTATGTTGCAGATACTGGTTCATAGCCAGTTTCTGCTTTGATTATTCTGAGTTATACTGCCAGCTCTGCATTGCTATTTAGTCAAGCATATGAAGTTCTGCACATGCATGAACACATCCAAAAACACTTATTAGAGTTGAAAAGCCAATGCATTTTTCAATTTTAGCCCAGTACTAACAGGAAAGTCATCTAAAATTCTAAAATGAAGGCTGTAAAACTGGGCTTCACACTGGTGGCAGTTATAGCACAGCCAGGAAATGCCTCTTCACGGTACCTCCGATTAAGACACGATGCACCATCAATTCAATGCCATGCAAAAATAAGCAGAAAAAGCAAACCTCGGACCATAAAATGAATGTCGTCCGCTTCTTCGATAAGCACAAAATTCACAAGGAAATGAACTTGAAATACCAGTCTAATGAATCCCAGAGAATATTCTCTTTTTCTTTTCCCTTGCTCTACTCCATGTGCCAAGCAAACCAGCCTAACCGACTGAATCATTCTGGTGTAATAGAGCACAGGAGGTATCTCTGCACAGTCCTGAGACATGATTGTAATGGAGGGACCATTTCCAATGGTTGCCTGCTTCTGTCTTGAGGGAAGGAGGCAGTCAACAGTGGGTGAAATGGGTGGTGCTTCTGAGGTAATTTTCAAGCAGGCCTACAAATGGATGAGCAACAGCCCATCTATTCAGATGGGAAGTTGTATAAATATGCGAATCAGAATCCTACACTATTGTAGGGCCCCAATTCTAATTTTGATGTGCAAATGGGCAGAGTTTGGACTGTGGAGGCTTATTGGATCCCAATATGCAGGTTGACTGGACACTGGATCCTTAAAGGGATTGCTGTGCGTCACTCCATTATACTCCATTGCTGGTTGGGTCAGGAATTGCAGGAGTGTTCCCCTGGCTTCTGCGAGAATATCACAGCCTGCTCTGCTGGCCCAGGCTTTCCCCTTTCAAGGTTGGCTCCATCTACCCCTGCATCCCCTTGCAGATCTAACCTGTCATTCCACTCATCTTAACAGCAGGATGCCCCTGCCACCCATCACCCTGCATTCCCATCAACCATGGCACCAGCTTTGAGTGGTTGCCCTGACAGCCTTACAATGGAAGCACCCACCCCCTTTACATTTCTAAGATCTGGCCAGGGGATGTCTGCAAAGGGCAAACGAGTCCCTGACTCCTCTATTAAACACCTTAAATTTCCAGACCAGGGAGAATACATCCTTTGTCCAACACCCAGGAGAAGAAGTGGGAGGTATGTCACATGACCTCCCCCAAGCTGCTAGAACCTGTAATATTGCCGTGTGGAACTGAATCCAGGCAGTCTACCATTTTATCATCGAACAGGTAACAGCAGAAAGAGCTCTGTCCAGGTGAAGTGCCTGGCCCTCATTTACAATGTGAACTCCTGGAACTTGTATCTGTGCCTTCAAGACTAATTCATCTCTACGTGCCTTCTTCCATTGTGGAAATCCTCGCTTCTGGAAAGTCGGAACACCCTGCAACAGTTTCAGCTTGCTAATCTCTGAAGCAATATACCACTGGACTTTGATTCTGGACTCTGCACTCTCGTGAAGCCATAACTCATTTTTATCATGGTCTTGCCCTGTAACTCTTTCTTTCCTTTATCCTTCTTTTATTGTGTGAGTGCAAAACCCCTTCCTCATTTTGTGTGTGTGTAAAATAAACCAACCCTCTTACTTTGCCTTATCTCAAGTTTGCCGTGGGATTATTAATCGAGGATTGGATTGCTCCAAGGTGAAGGCTTGGGGAAAACATAAAGGGGGAAATCAGAAATCAAAAACACCTTTCTGTTTACGGACGGGTGGTGAGAGGAGGAGTCAGGGCTGTTTAAAGTAATCCCCCTGATGCCCGGAACAGCCCCATTTTCAAGCTCTTTCCCCACTGGAATCCTAAAAATGGCAACTGCGCCTATATGATTAGTTGATCTTTCTTACATCTTGCTCAAAATCTATATAATTAAAGGTCTTGTATCTAGAATGCACCCGTAGCAATATATGCATCAAAGATGTAGTAAGTACACAGGCAAAATAAAATCATAATTGGTGAAAATAGTCACCATTGGTTAGGTGAACCATGCTGATTGGTTGCAATATCTAATTGACTGACTAAATGCAAAAGAATCGAAAAATCAGCACCATTCCCTTGAAAAACTATCAATGAAAAGCAGCAATGATTCAAAACCAACCAGTTTCTGCTTTTTGCAAACAATACAGGTCACATAGAGAAACTACTGGGAGCTTTAAACTGCTTCTTAAAACCTACCTGTCCTTATATGTCCTACCTTGACTTGGTGTCAACCTGATTACGCTCTTGTGAAGTGCCTTGGGGCATTTTACTATATTAAAGGCTCTATATACCAGCAAGTTGATGTTAAGGTATGTATAATAAGAGTGTGTTTCACCAAAGAGACAGGATGGCCAGTCCTGCCACCTACTGCATGAAGATCTGCAGCCGCTGTCAGTGAACTGCTCCCTCTGTGGCTATGATAGTGATGGCTGTTCTCAACTTCTAGGACACAGGCTGGTTTGAACAGATGATTTAGATAACATCAGTCAGGCTGCAATAGGGGAATGGACTTGTTGGGTGATTGATGGAATTTATGGGAGGGCTGGGAAGTTTGGCCTTTGGTGTCATAGTGCTGAGGGTTGTGGTTTTAGTAAGGCCCAGGATATAATCATTGGCGCCCACCTTGCTGTGCAACCTTCAACCAAAAATAAAGGCCTCAAGAGAAAGGGTGTCTATTCTCTGGAGATCTGGTTTTTATATGACAGCATGCATCGGATCTTGCACAATAAAATGAGATATATTGAAAGTTCTTCTGATTCATTAATCCTCTGAAATTCAGCCCTCCCTGATCTCTACAGGGAAAGATATTCATTATGGGAAACAATGCCTACTCCCATGGATACTGACCCCTTAAACAGTAGCAAACAAGTGCTACAACATGGCACGTGTCTCTACAAGATTAATCATCGAGACGACCATCTCGTTAAGGCAGACGCTCAGTCCCCAGACGGGTTGGCAGGAGCTGCCAATGTTGTTGCCTGTGTGTCAGACAAAGTTGTAGCCTTCACTGCCGCACATAAATTTACCGTACAAAAGAAAACTGGACTTTGACATTGCAGGGGGATAGGGCTAACTTCATTGGAGACAGAACTACACAGAGGAGAGCAGCAGAGTGGTTTTACTCTTTAATAACTGCTGCATGGGATAGGGAGGGTAAACATATACATAATTATTTCTTTGTAAGGATGGTAAAGGCTGACACAGTCTGGGTGGGCCGAATGGCCTGTTTCCATATTGTAACTTCTGTAACTTCTTCCATTTTCAATTGACAAAGTGTCAGAAAAGCAATTCAAGCTCAGACCTTCCAATGATTTAATGGAGTGGAAACTACCCAGAACAGCTGCACAGACCAGTGTTCTTTTTAATTCATTCAAATGTGGGCCTTGCTGGGAAGGCTAACATTTGTTGCCCATCCTGAATTGCCCTTGAGAAGGTGGTGGTGAGCTGCCTTCTTGAACCATCGCAGTCCAATTGATGGAGGTACACTCACAGTACTCATCACTGAAGTCTACCTTTCTGTTTAACACATTCAATTTAGACACCATTGTTGTAACTCCTTCTTGCCCATCTTCAGAGGTGGTGGTGTAGTGGTTGTGTCACTGGACTAATAATCCAGAGGCCCAGGGCAATGCTCTGGAGGCCTGGTTTTGAACACCACCACAGCAGAATAAAAAATATGGAATTAAAAGTTTAATGATGACCATGTCATTGTCAATTATTGTAAAAACCCATCTAGTTCACTAATCCTCTTTAGGGAAGGAAATCTGCTGTCCATACCTGGTCTGGCCTACATGTGACTCCAGACCCACAGCAATGTGGTTGACTCTCACATGGCCTAGCAAGCCACTCAGTTCTCAAAGGCAATTAGGGATGGGCAATAAATGCTGGTCTAGCCAACGATGCCCCCATCCCATGAATGAATTTTTTAAAATTTGTAGACAGGCCATAACATCTTTAATTCTGCACCTCAGCAATCCAATAGGGGATTGTTCTGTCAGGTAGAGGCCCTTCCTCAGATGAGGAGGAGGGGAGAAGGGAGAGGAAGACAGCTGACCGAAGGCATCATCAGCGTGTCCATCCATAACAGCCAGCAGCACACCCTGGAGGGGATGAAGGCCAGCGAGGCTTGCAAGGGAGAAGAGGTCATTGGAGGTGCCATTACCCTGCTGGTAGAATATACAGAGTTAGATCCAACTACCTGATCATGATGGAGGTACAGTGCAGAAGAAGGATCTGCCTCTCAAGGGAGACAGTGACTTTCATCTACAAAATGATTGGACCTGAGATCACATCTAGCTGTCTTGGGGAGGCATCCAATGCCTTTGGCATAGTTCCGGGATCCTGTAGGGGATCTCTGCACTGTGTCTAAATCCACGGCACACAGTGAACTTAAAAGTAAGGATGTTATACTTCAGTTATACAGGGCATTGGTGAGACTGCATCTTGAATATTGTGTGCAGTTTTGGTCTCCTTATTTAAGGAAAGATGTAAATACATTGGAGGCGGTTCAGAGGAGGTTTACTAGATTGATACCTGGAATGAGTGGGTTGTCTTATGAGGAATGGTTAGACAGGCTGGGCTTGATTCCACTGGAGTTTAGAAGAGTGAGGGGTGATTTGACTGAAGTATGTAATATGCTGAATAGTCTTGACTAGGTGGACATGGAAAGGATGTTTCCTCCTGTGGGTGAGTCCAGACTAGGGGCACTGTTTTAAAATTAGGAGTTTCCCGTTTAGGACAGAGATGAGGAGAAATTTTTCTCTCAGAGGGTTGTGCAACTTTGGAACTCTCTGCCTCAGAAGGCGGTAGAGGTGGAGCCATTGAATATTTTTAAGGCAGAGGTAGATAGATTCTTGTTAGGCAAGGGATCAAAGGTTATCAGGGATAGATGGGAATGTGGAATTCGAAACACAAGCAGATCAGCCATGATCTTATTGAATTGTGGAGCAGGTTCGAGGGGCTGAATGACCTACTCCTGCTCCTATTTTGTATGTGTTTTTATACACATGATCGTAACTGCATAAAGCTTGTCACAGATGTACACTTCAGGAGGGTGAATATTTTCATACATTCCAGAACAGATGAGGATAGTCAGGCAGAGCATGCAAGAGGATTTGCAGCTATTGCTGGCTTCCCAAAGATTCAGGGTGCCATTGATTGCACCCACATGGTGATCAGAGCAGCTGCTTGAGAGCTAGAAGCCTTTGTGAATCTTAAAGGCTTCCACTTGCTCAACATCCAGCTAGAGCACGATCATCATCAGCAGATCCTCCAGGTTTGTGCAAGGTATCCTGGGATTTGCCATGACTCTTATATTCTCCAGCACTCCCAGGCTCCAAGGCTTTTCATCCCTGGATGACTGGATGGTGGGGGATAAAGAAACCTATAAGAATTCCTCTAATCCCCCCCTGAGGAGAGGTACAACAGAATCCTCACCTCCACAGGGGCCATAATCAAGAGGATGATCGACCTTCTCAAAATGAGGTTCCATTGCCCGGTGTCTGGATATAAAATATGCACCAGGTCGTGTGTCGCTCATTGTTGTTGTGTATTGTGCCCTGCACAATCTGGCTCTCTCTCTCTCTCTCACTCTCTCTTTCTCTCTCTCTCACTTTCTCTCTCACTCTCTCTCTCTCTCTCTCACTCTCTCTCTCTGTCTCTCTCACTTTCTCTCTCTCACTTTCTCTCTCACTCTCTCTCTCACTTTCTCTCTCACTCTCTCTCTCTCTCACTTTCTCTCTCTCTCTCTCTCTCTCTCTCTCTCGAGGAGATCAGTTGGAGGAGGTACTCTGGGATGCACAGCTGCAAACACCTGAGGACGATTCCAGCACAGGCTCCGAGAACAACCCTGAACAGACAGGGGCCATGTTGAGGAGCCAGCAGGGCAGCAGCTTTAGGAAACCGGGGTGACCAGGGGAGCTCTCACTGAAAGGAGTTTCCGCTCAGCTTCCAAAGTACTCATTCGATATCACTGAAAAGATGCAGTTACATAATCGCTCAGTCCTCATGAACCCCTCCTGACACCCCCATAGACCTGTCGCTCCTCTGGAAAAGAACAATTAGTTTTTGGGATTGAGTTGCAGGTCTCCAATTTTAATGGCATCAAAGCACCAGAAGAACATGTGATATGAAATAACAATTTAACAAAGTGGTGTGGCACAAAAATACACAATACACAAATCTCACCACTAAACATTTCACCCATGATTGCCCTTCAGAGTTTACTGCAATTTCTTAAGCCGTTTGCGAGTGCTTCATCTTGGTGCTCCCCCATCACTGGATTGGAGGCAGGTTGCTGATCCAGATGCCCCATTGGCCTGGGTGACCTTGGCGTTCGTCAAGAGGTTGTGAGGGCCCCAGCTAGGTGGGAAGGTCTGGCGTAGTGACTAAGAACACCTCAGTCATCGCAGATTCTTCAGTTAATGCTGGCACTGGCAGAGGGGCGGAGGAGCTGCTGTCATCGTCAGGAGTGCCCTGTGAGGAGCCCCCAGATGCAGAGAGCTGCTGCTCATCTACCAACATGACGTTAGCTTGTACCTCTCTGCTCACCATAGGTGGACGAGCAGTTAGCAGAGGCTCCAGGTGCCTCATCCATCTCTCACCTTGACAATGTCCTGCTGAGGCAACTGCCAGTGTGTGGGCTTGCAGGCCTGAATACAACCCCAGAAATCCTTCATTGAGCTGCTGGAGCAGGCTTTCCATGAGAGTCACCAAACTCCGGATGGAGGATGCCGTGCGTTCAGAGCAGAGGGTGGTCAGAGTGCTCATGCTCCATGTAGACTCCTCCATTATATGGGTCAGGGCACGCTTACCTTCTCAAAGCTCTGCCGGATCATATATCTTCCACTGGACACCCAGCATTTTCCGCTTGCTGGTCGACCCCGGAGGCTTGTCATCTGCCTGGAGTTCAGCATCTTCCTGGTTTCTAACACTCCTCCGGCTGTCAGAGGCCTGAGGACTCCCAGTCCGACAGCTGCTCAGGCAAATGTGATGTGCTTTCCCCAGTCTGTGCTATTGTCTGTGTGGACACGCTGAACCCCACCAAGGTACCAGTATCTGAGGTTGTGTGAGGTGAGGAGTGAGGATGTGACACACCAACATCCGAGGGTCTCTCCTCCTCCGAGGTTAATGGTGGACTATCCGGCTCCTCTCCTGGTCTGGATGATGATCCATCTGATGGAAGAAAAACAGCAATAAGTATACATGAGCGTTAAAGAGGCAGAGTCGGTAGTAGCTGTTGCTACGTTCTGCACATGGGTGTAGTCCCATTCAAACATATACTGACGCAAGAGCACAGACGCACAATGAACATAGCCTTGTGCTCCTTGACCCTCAGACCTCCATTTCTGAAGCCACCTCCTTCACTCTCACCCTCCTCAAAAACCCCCACCTCTCCTCGACCACCAGCTCTCACCCCGTGCTTGCAGGCAAACTCTCAAGTGTCCTCCTCCATCGGCCTCAGCACTACCAGATTTGGAAATCCACCAGCGTTCCAGTGAATTGTGTTTCCTCTTCTGCTGTGAAGACAAGAGCACATTCATGAGTCCCTTTTCTATATGGCTGAGGTTCACATGCTCCTGCCCAGCATCGTTGGTCCATGTGCCCAACACATTGCAGGACTTCTCCCTTCTAAACATGCCTGCCAACCTATCTCATCCTAAACAGCCTGGCCTGCCCAGGTCTCCTTTACATCTGGAGCCGGTTGCACAGCATCTTCCAGCCCCACCAAATGGATGTCCACACATATACATTCCTTCAAGATGCAAATGCTTTTCCTTGCCCACTCTTGCAGAGCAAAGAAGGCCATTCACCCTCTTCTGACACCGCACCCAGGTCCTACGCATGAGCCCACAGCTGCTCACTATCACCACCATCTCTGCCCAGGCTTTCTTGGTCAGTTGTGGAGGCTTCCACTTGTCCTCATCTGGCAGGAGTGCCTCCCATGGATCACCGATTGCCTGCAGGAGGGTCCAGGAGCCGTCAGTGGAGAAACAAGGGGCTGTTTGCTTGTGGACATTTCCATTGCCACTAGCTTGGCTTTGCCCTCTGGCTGACAGGCCTCAAATTCCTTCACAAGTTGGTCCTTCCTGTGCTGCAGAATAGCAGAGATTGACTGTCTCTGAAGAGGGTTCTGCCACTGCACAAAGTCCCAAACGTGTTCCCTTGGCCTTCCCTGCATCCTTCCTGGGATCCTTCTGAAAGCTCCGGCCACAGCTGGCTTCACGGCTAAACCCAGCTCCCCAACCCCCGACAGCATCGGCCCTCTCAGCGAGCGACTTTCACACATGCCAGCTGCTAATCGGCCAGCCAGCGTGTGGTTGCTATCGGCTGCCCGGTGTTGGGCGGGAGCGGACTTTACATCCACTACCGGGCCTGCTGATCCACTGCGCACACCGAGAGGAAGATTCAGGCCAAGGAGGAGAATTTTTATGTGGAAGCATTGCAGGCGAGGTTATCAAGGAAAGAGCTGTTGGGTGAAAGGGTCTTGGTGCTGGTTAGGGTAGAAAAAGTGGACCTTTGGATGAGCTCAGGTTTATGGAGGTCCGATGATAGGAGGCTGGCCAGGGAAGCCTTTTGTTTCATCACAGTTCAATTTGCAACCATAAGTACCACAGCACGTAATATATAAATGGCACCCAGAGAGCAGTGGAAAAACTTCCATTTGGGATCGTGCACAGTTATGTAAAAAATGCCAGCTTTGAGCTTTGAGATTTTTAGCAGGTCCTAGTAAGTTTGGACCCGTAACACAAAACTGCCTCTATAAATCCAATTGGTAATCTCAATCGAGAGGCCACAGGGTGGTTAGTGTGAGAAATGGAGAATGTCACACACTGTATAGAAAGTGTTTATTGAGATTGAGGAAGAAAAGGAAGATTTGCATTTATATAGAATGTCTTTCACAGCCTCAGGACAGCCAATGGGATACATTTAAAGTATAGCCATTGTTGTAATGCAGTAAATACAGCTGCAAATTAGTGCAAAGCAAAATCCCATAGTTTTGCGATAGTGTGTTTTAGTGATATTGTTGAAGGAATAAATATTGATCAAGATCCCCACTCTTCTTCAAATGCGATCTTTCATTCCTACCTGAGAGGGCAGACAGGGCCTCAGTTTAACATCTCATCTGAAAGAAGGTTCCTTTGACACGGCAGCACTCCCTCAGTACCGCACTGGAGTGTCAGCCTAGATTTTGTGCTCATGTTTCTGGACTGAAGCTTGAACACTGGAGGTGGGCAGTATCAGCTGGGCCAGCACTTATTTCCCATCCATAATTGTCCTTGAGAAGGTGGTGGTGAGCTTCACTGAACTGTTGCAGTCCATGTGGTGTAGGTACACCCACAGTGCTGTTAGGGAGGGAGTTCCAGGATTATGACCCTGCAACAGGGAAGGATCAGTGACACAGTTCCAAGTCAGAATGCTGTGTGGCTTGGAGGGGAACTTGCAATTTGTGGTGTTGCTATGCATCTGCTGCCTTTGCCCTTCTAGATGATAGAGGTCACAGGTTTGGAAGGTGCTGTCAAAGAAGACTTGGTGGTTTGTTGCCAACTGAGCCAAAGGCTCATACTTTGAAGACTGAGGGATGCTGGGGTAAAGTTGACAATACTTCACGTTACACTCCTCTGGTCTATAACTGCTTAATGATGATATCGGATACCTCAGACAGAATGTCAGCTCCATGATCCAGCAGTATAAACATGCGCTTTCATTAGTATAAAAGTGACATAAAAAATGTCAACAGTCTCAGTGAATTGAGCAGTTGAAAAATCTGAAAGAAGTCAAATTCACAGCTTCATCAGCATATTGTGTTTCATAGAAAGCTTGTAAAGCCAAACTAGTCTGTCTTTTGATAGACGATTGGTTAAGTGTTTGCAAATGGAGAATGGGCATGGAAAAGGTTTGATAAGCATTTGATAAGGGGCCACATCAAAGCTTATAATGGAAAATAAAAGCATATGGTGTAGGGGGTAACAATGTTAGCCTGGACAGAAGATTGGCTGGTTGGCAGAAAACAGAGAGTATGCATCAGTGGGTCTTTTTCAGATTGGCAGGATATGATGAATGGAGTCCCACAGGGGTCTGTACTGGGGCCTCAACTTTTTACTATTTACATCAATGACTTAGATGAGGGGAGTGCAGGTACTGTAGCTAAATTTGAAAATGACACAAAGATAAGTAGGAAAGTATGTTAATGAAGAGGACATGAGGAAGTTGCAGATGGATATAGGTAGGTTGAGTGAGTGGGCAAAGATCTGGCAAATGGGGTTTAATGTGGGAAAATGTGAAGTTGTTCACTTTGGCAGGAAAAACAAAAAACAGAGTATTACTTAAATGGAGAATGGCTGCAGAATTCTGAGGTGCAGAGAGATCTAGGTGTTCTGGTACATGAGCCACAAAAAGTTAGTATTCAGGTACAGCAAGTAATTAAGAAGGCTAATGGATGTTATCCTTCACTAAGAAAGGGATTGAACATAAAAGTAAGGTTGTCATGCTTTAGTGGCATTCTGAAATGTACCACAGCAGGTTTTTAGTAAGGCATGACATTCAATTTTAATTTGAGGCTTACAAGAAAGCGAGAAACTCATTGCTGAAGCTTAATGACATTTCAGTATTTCACAGATTTGTATTACATGTGCACTCATTTCACACACATTTTACAAATTCCACACAGCAGTAATTAGATGAAATTATATCCATTATTCTATATAGAATGACTTAGACAGAATAACAGGGCATTGGTGAGACTGCATCTCGAATACTGTGTGCGGTTTTGGTCTCCTTATTTAAGGCAGGGTGTAAATGCATTGGAGGTGGTTCAGAGGAGGTTTACTAGATTGATACCTGGAATGAGTGGGTTGTCTTATGAGGAAAGGTTGGACAGACTGGTTTGTTTCCACAGGAGTTTAAAAGAGTGAGGGGTGATTTGACTGAAGTATACAAAATCCTGAACGACTTTGACAAGGTGGACATGGAAAGGATGTTTCCTCTTGTGGGTGAGTCCAGACTAGGGGGCACTGTTTTAAAATTAGGGATCGCCCTTTTAGGACAGAGATGAGGAGAATTTTTTTCTCTCAGAGGGTTGTGCAACTTTGGAATTCTCTGCCTCAGAAGGTGGTGGAGGCGGGGTCATTGAATATTTTTTAAGGCAGAGGTAGATAGATTCTTGTTAGGCAAGGGAATCAAAGGCTATTGGGGTTAGATGGGAATGTGGAATTCGAAACACAAGCAGATCAGCCATGATCTTATTGAATGGTGGAGCAGGCTCGAGGGGCCGAATGATCTACTCCTGTTCCTATTTCTTATGGTAAAGGGCAGGGAAATGAGGTGAGAATTCCCAGCTCCAGTTGAAGAGTCAGCACCAGCAGAGTAGCAGGAAGGGCTAAAATGTTTTCTGCACTATTTAATGATACATTGCTTGAATTCATAGACTATAAAGCCAAGCTCTAAGGGATTGGATTTCTGTGGGGGCAGTGGAGAATCTCTCGATCATTTGGTGCCACAGCACTTACACCAATTCTCCAGGGTTTTCAGTGCCTCCCAGATCGAGGGACCACACAACCCCCAAGTGTTCAACCCTCTAGTGTGGTAAAGCTCACTTTTTAAAATCATAAGCAACTGAGGATTCTAACAGAGCAAATTGATGTCAGTTATAGTGTGAGTTGTAAAATTAGGCAAGAGGTCCACAATTCTAGTGAAAAAATTTGGAAAGGAGTTTGTAAAAGGGTACCTCAAAGAAAAATGTGTCCAAATAATACAGAAAATAGAGATGGAGATTGAATTGAAAACCAAGTAAAAGAGCTTCAACATAGTATATAGGCCCCTGGCTTCTGATGCTGAAACAGGTTTTCAATGAAAATACTACAGAGCATATCCAAACATTGAAAAATACTTCAGCATGTAAATTTCAGCATGATATTCCAAAATTTTGATACGGTTTATGCTTAACAGAAACCCAACCTATAATTAGCAGGGAGAATGATAAAGTATTTTGAATGGTCAGATCGGTAAAGTTTCAGTTCATGGTTGATTTTTGTGAGTCTCCATAGTTACAGGTCAGTATGGATGGTTAATGAGTTGTGATTTCCTATTTCATTAGATTCAATCAAAAAGTGCCAGAATGTATAGCCAGAATGTGATGCAGGGATTACGATGCCTGTGTTACAGAAAGGAAACATACACTATTGTATTCGTCGATAGGAAGAAATAAGCAAGTGATTTCTGGAGAGCGCAGAATGCAGAAAACTCAGGTAGCTTTCCAGAGCTGAATCACACCAATGGTTCAGACGGCAAAGAGACTGTACAGTTTGGAACTGCGTTTCTGGACAAATATTTTCAAATTAGCCAGCTGACTTCAAGGAAATACAACAAAATTTATCAGCTTTCCAGGAAATTAAAATTTCAAGCATTTTTCAGCCACCAAACCCCAAATAATCCTCTGCAGCTGGTACAGCAGTTTCTGTCAACCATTTCTCCTGCTCGTTAGAAAACAAATGAGAATGAGGTTTCTCATTCCCCTCAATTCCCTGTCTGCGCCCCCATCCAGCCCAAACAAACACCATTGCAGCAGAATTGCTTTCAGAAGCAATGTGAAAAAGACGAGTGGATTGGAGTGCCACTCACATGCTAAGATCATGCAGCATAGCTTGGAAGGGACAGAGTGAAGCTCCACTCACATACAGTATGGTGGAGAAAGGGGAGGAGTGAAATCTGCTCTGCCTTACATTTATCCCACTGGCAAAGTATTTTGGGTACCTGACTATGGTTACAGGATAAATGGGAAAACCAATGAAATTCCACCTTGCTCCCCTCCCAAGACAATGGCCCAGATATTCCGGTCTCTGGCTGATCGTATCCCGGAGGTGCCTCTGGAAGATGCAATGGGGGAACCCATCGGAAGTCTCCATGCATGGACTACACGGAAATTGCCTGGGATGTTTCAACATTGGAGCTAGTGAAAGCTTGACTTGATCGCTCATTCAGAGAGCCAGTGCAGGCACAATGGACCAAATGGCCTCCCTTCTGAGCTGTAACAATTCTGTGATTCATGTCCCATTGCAAAGACTTGAGAACTAAACTCAAAGCTGGCACTCCAGTACAGTACTGGGAGGTACTGTTGGAGGTGCCATTTTTTTGGGTAGATGTTAAAGATCCCATAGTGCTATTTCAAAGAAGAGCAGGAGAGTTTTTCCTCGTGTCTTGGTCAATATTTATCCCTCTATCTACATCACAAAAACAGTTAATCTGGTCATTACCACATTACTGTTCATGGGAGCTTGCTGAGTGCAAATTGACTGCCCCATTCCTACATTACAACAGTGAGTACACTTCAAAAGTACTTCATAGACTATTGTCATATAAGGCGCTATATAAATGCAAGTCTTTTTTTTTGAAAGTCAAAATGTGCTGCAGGGATTGTAATGCCAGTGTTACAGACAGGAGCCAACCCGATTGCACAATTGTTTGTGTACTAATAGACATAGAGGATAAACAAGTGATTCCTGGACAGTCCACAATGCAGGAAACTCTGGTAGTTTTTACACAGAGCGAAACTTCACCGGTTGTTCAGTTGGTGAAGCAAATCTATAATATGGAATTGAGTCTCTGGACAAGCACATTCAAACTTGAATTGAAAAGTAGTGGGGTCTTGCTAAACCTGTATCGAACCTTGGTGAGGCCGCACATTGAGCATTGCGTTCAATTCTGTTTGCCATATTATAAAGAAAAAGGTTTTAGAGGCACTGGAGAAAGTGCAGAGAAGATTTACAAGGATGATACTAGAAATGTGTGGATACAAAACCAGGAAAGGAAGAAATGGCTGGGTCTCTTTTCTCCGCTAAGTTTTTCAAGGCTGAGATAGACAGGTTTTTAATCAGTAAGGGAATCCAGGGTTACGGGGAAAAGGCAGGAAAGTAGAGTTGAGGAATATCAGATCAGCCATGATCTTATTGAATGGCGGGGCAGACTCGATGGGCCGAATGGCCTACTTCTCCTACGTCTTATGGTCTCCCAAAAAAGAAGGATGATGGGTGACCTAATTGAGATCTTTAAAATTATAAAAAGTGGGTATAGAGAAAATGTTTCTACTAGGGGTGAAGGGCATAACTAGAGACCATCAATATGAGATAGTCACCAAGAAATCCAATAGGGAATTCAGAAGAAGCACCTTTACTCAAAAGAGTGGTGAGAATGTGGGACTTGCTAAAACAGGGAGTGGTTGAAGCAAATAGTGTAACGTATTTAAGGAGAGTTAGACGATCATATGGGGGAGAATGGTCTAGTAGAGGGTTACAATGGGAGGGGGCTTGAGTGGAGCATAAAGAGGGGCGTAGTTCCAGATTTTGAGATGCAGAAACTCTAAGAAAATGTGTTCGCCATTTAATTTCTAAATCTACTTTTATGTTACCTTCCTGTCTATTAATCATTTGAAACCTCAATGCCCCTGAAACTATCCTTTTTAAGTGAAAAACATTAGTGCATTTGAACCATGTGGTATTTTGAATCATTAATCTTTAGTACAGTTAGAATCTCATTATGCAACAGTTTAATTATTTAATTCAAACCTAATAAAAACATGAATTACAGAAAACTTTACTTACTTCTGATTGGGGGATGGTATATAGAGGGGCCACTGCTTTCCTCAATTTATATTTATAACCTAGACCTGGGTGTACGGGGCACAATTCAATATTTGAAGATGAAAAGGTTGAGGAATGGGGACCAGCTGTGCTGCTGTTGCAGAGAACTGACATAAAGAGTGGAATTGTCCCGGATTTATACAAAGTGTGGCAGCGGGCAGGAAAAAGGATGGCGCATCGTCCCATTCCCGGTGCGTCCTGCCTTATTAACAATGCATTCCTGGGAAACATGCCAGATCGCTGGCAGGGTGGACTCTAATTTGCCACAATGGAGCTGCAGCTGAACGGTCTCAGCTATGGAAGAATGCTCAGTTTTGACAAGGTTTTCCAAGTGCGTTGCTGCTTCCCTCACCCCCCCGCAGCCTCCTTCCCCCACCACCAGCACCATCCCCCCCACCACCCTCCCCCCACCACCCCACACTACCCCCCTGCCCCTGCATGTGTGTATGTGCTTCCTTCAGTCTGTGCTGACTTGGCCCCTGACTGCCCCCCAGCCGGACTCACAGTGGAGCCCTTGCCCCTGCATCTCACTGAGAGCCAGCCGGGAAAAAGCGACTTGCCTGTTCCCTCCACCCCCCTCACCAACCCTGCCAATGCACACCTCTTCCTTGATGTCCTACAGGCAATGCTTGTGAACAAGGTTGTGTGCTCTCACCTCCAAGCTCCCCTCGAAGTTCAGGTCGCCAGGTGTGAAACACATCTGTGTGCAATCACAACGACGTGCTCGGATGATCCAGTGTCAGGGGGATGATTCCGGTGAGCAGGGCTTATAATTAGATGAAAATGTCTTGAGATGACATTCCTGATGTGCGGTGGTGGGAAACACGGCCTGCCAGTGATGGGTGGAGCGGACGATCGCAAACTGGTTTCCTGGCTGAATTAAACCAAATTTTGGCCTTCACGCCATATTGTTCTGCACCCACGCCCGCCACCACCCCCCCGCCACCACCCCCCCCACCCCACCACCCACCCCACCACCCTGCAGCCCCTCACCATGACACCCACCACCAACGGGACTGGAAAATTCCGGCCAAAGGCCATGCGCTGAATAGCTTCCTTCTGTGCTGTAACCATTCTATGATTCTAATACAGATACATTCAAGGAACTTGATAAACATGAGGAAGAAAGAAGCTGAAGGTTACCCTGATAGTGTGGTCAAGAAGGTTGGGAGGAGTCTTGTGTGGAACATGAACACCAACATAGATGAGGTGGGCCAAATGGCCTGTTTCTGTGCTGTAACTTCCAGCAAGAAAAACAAACACTAGATTGCATTTCACATCTTCAGGCCATCACAGTTAAGGGACTAATGTTCAGTAGGCAAATGTAGCAGGATGTTTGGGTATACTGGGGAAACTTGGGCTTCAAAAGCCCTGAAATGCCTGTTTATGAGCAAGCTGCGTGCAGGGAGTTGTAAGGCTTATATTTTTTTTACAGTCAGGGAACTGTACAGGAGGGTTACTGCTGTTGCTGCTGCTGCACAGTGACTCAGAGATATTCAGCAGCAGCAGCCTGAGGCCTGAGGTCTTGGGGCCGGCCTTCCCTTCGCCTGCTCTTAACGTCCCCAGGTTCTGGATTCACAGCCACACCGTGAGCTCCGGATGTTCCGGTGAGCTCTTACCAACCGGTCTGAACTCACACTCCAGGAACTCGTGGTCAAACTTGCCCTTGTGCCCCACATAATACCACAGGTAGAATTCATTCAACGTGGTCCCCTCGCTGGACGCCTGTGGGCCACAAGTCACGCAGGCCCACGTGGCTGCGAGAGGATTTCCTTCCAGTTCTGATTGCTGCCGTCAATGGGCTGAATCCCCCCTGCATGTGTTAATCCTGTAAACCGATAACTGCAAATTGGAGTGAGGATTAAAATCCAGTCAGGCAATTGGAGTGGATTCCACTGAGATCAGTGGAAGGGAAATTCAAGCAGCCATATAATGGGTGGCCAATCAGCAAAGGAGAGTTTACCATCCAGCAGTGAATATTAAAGCCTTTAAATAGGAGGTGCTGGAGAGGCACTCTGGTGCACTCCGCCAACACTACACTGCTGAGCATAAACATCAGTAAGGACTGGTTGTGCCAAATGGCCTGTTTCTGTGCCGTATATTCTATGTTCCTTTAAAAACCAGCAGCTGACTTCCAGGAAATACAGCAAAATTGATCAGATTTCAAGGAGCTTACATTTTCAAGCATTTTTCAGCCACCAACCCACAATTAATCCTCTGCAGCTGCAGCAGCAGTTTCAGTCGACCATTCCCTTCTGCTAGTTAGAAAACAAACGACAACAAGGTTTCTTATTCTCTTCATTTCCCACCCGACCAACCAAATATTATTGCAGGAGCTTTCCTTTTAGAAGCAACGTCAAAGAGACAGGTGAAAGGCTTGAAGCTCCATTCACATGCTAACATCTCGCAGCGCCATTTCAAAGGGGAGGATTTAAGCTCTATTCTCACTCTAACATCATAAAATGCAATTTCAATGGGGGAGCAGTATATCTGCAATCACACACTAACATCATGAAACACAATTTCATGGTGGAGGAAGAGGAAACATGAAATCCCACTCTCCATCATATTTATCCCACTGGCAATTTAATATTGGCTACCTGACTATGGCTGTGGGGTAAATGTGAGAAACAGTGAAATTTCACCTTGCTTTCCCCACAGGACAACATCTTAGTGCTTGTTTCACACAGTTTGAAGAATGCAGAGGAGGTGTAAAATATATTGGTCCTAATACTGCACTTAAGATGTTGGAGGAATAGAATCACTTTATACCGTTATGTGGGTAATTGAATCACAATATATCACTAAGTAGGTTTTTTTTATTCATTCATGGGATGTGGGAGTCGCTGGTTAGGCCAGCATTTATGGCCCGTCCCTAATTACCCTTGAAAAGGTGGTGGCGAGCTGTCTTTCTGAACCCCTGCAGTCCATGTGCTGTAGGTACATCTGCAGAGCTCTTAGGGAGGGAGTTCCAGGATTTTGATCCAGTGGACAGTGAAGGAATGGTGATATATTTCCAAATCAGGGTGGTGGGTGGCTTGGAGGGCAACTTCCAGCTGGTGGTGTTCCCATGTATCTGCTGCCCTTATCCCTCTACATGGTAGCGGTCATGGGTTTGGAAAATGCAGTCTAAGGAACCTCGGTGAGTTCCTGCAGTGCACCTTGTAATGGTACACACACTGCTGCCATTGTGCGTTGGTGGTGGAGGGAGTGAATGTTTGTGGATGTGGTGCCAATCAAGCGGGCTGCTTTGTCCTGGATGATGTCAAGCTTCTTCAGTGTTGTGGGGGTTGCCTCATCCAGGCAAGTGGGGAGTATTCCATCACACTCCTGACTTGTGCCTTGTAGATGGTGGACAGGCTTTGGGGAGTCAGGAGGTGAGTTATTCGTTGCAGGATTCCTAGCCTCTGATCTGCTCTTGTAACCACAGATTTTATATGGCTGATCCAGTTCAGCTTCTATCAATGGTTACCCATCATTGTGTTTACCTTCAAATTCACAGCACATTTATTATGGTGAAAAATTAACACTGGCACAGTTTGCAAGATGAAATACTCACTGCCAACTTATCCTAAAAATGTTCTTTTTAGAATCCACTTCTAATCATTTTTTTCTTTGCCAAATGTTTTCTTGGAAGCTATCTTATTTAGTTTAAGAGTAACAGATTCCATGATGTCCATAGCCCAACCATAACCGAGCTGTAATGTGAGCAGTGTTCTGACCTTGTTACCTGGCAATACCCTTTCGTGGGTTTTTTTTTACATAGATACAAAACAGGAACAGGAGCAGTCACTTGGCTCTTGGAGCCTGCTCCGCATTTCAAAATGATCATGGCTGATCCTCTATCTCAATGTCCTGTGCTCTCCCCATACCCCGTGATGCTTCTAGAGTCCAGAAATCTATCTATTTCCTTCTTAAATATGTTCAGTGACTTGGTCTCCACAGCCTCTGTGGTAGAGAATTCCATAGGCTCACCACCCTCTGAGTGAAGACGTTTATCCTCATCTCGGTCCTAAATTGACTACCCCATATCCTAAGACTGTGACCCCTTGTTCTAGACCACCCCCAGCCAGAGGAAATATCATCCCTGCATCCATTCTGTCCACCCCTGTCAGAATTTTATATGTTTCAATGAGATCCTCTCTCTCATTTTTCTAAACTCCAGTGAATCCAGGCCTAGTCGGCCCAATCTCTCCTCATACGACAATCCTGCCGCCCCAGAAATCAGTCTGGTGAACCTTTGCTGCACTCCCCCTATGGCAAGTATATCCTTTCTTAGGGTAAGGAGACCAAATTGCACACAATATTCCCGGTGTTGTCTCACCAAGGCCCTGTATAGTTGCAGTAAAACATCCTTGTTCCTGTACTCAAATCCTCTCGCATTGAAGGTCAATATACCATTTGTCTTCTTAACTGCTTGCTGCACCTGCATGTTTGCTTTCAGTGACTGATGTACAAGGACACCCAGGTCCCTTTGTACGTCAACTTTTCCCAATCTATCACCATTTAAATAATATTCTGCCATTCTGTTTTTCCTATCGAAATGGATAACTTCACACTTATCCACGTTATACTGCATCTACCATGTATTTACCCACTCACTCAACCTGCCTATGTTGACTTGACACCTCTTAACACCCTCTTCATCGCTCGCAATCCCACCAAGTTTCATGTTGTCAGCAAATTATTAAATATTACATTTGGTTCCCTCAACCAAATCATTGATATATATTCTGGATAGCTGGGACCCAAGCACTGATCCCTGTGGTACCCTGCTAGTCACTGCCTGCCACTCCGAAAAAGACCCATTTATTCCTACTCTCTGTTTCCTGTCTACTAACCAATTCTCAATCCATGCCAATATATTACCCCCAATCCCATGTGCCTTAATTTTACACACTAAACTCTTATGTGGGACTTTATCAAAAGCTTCCTAAAAATCCAAATACACCACATCCACTGGTTCTCCCATATCTATTCTGCTAGTTATGTCCTCAAAAAACTCCAGTAGATTTGTCAAACATGATTTCCCTTTCATAAATCCATGTTGACTTTGTCTAATCCAGTTGATATTTTCTAAGTGTCCTGTTATCACATCCTTTACAATAGACACTAGCGTTTTCCCAACTACTGATGTTCAGCTAACCGGCCTGTAATTCATTATTTTCTCCACCCCTCCATCCTGTTTTAAATAATGGTGTTAACATTTGTCACTTTCCAATCTGCCAGAACTGTTCCAGAACCTACAGAGTTTTGGAAGATGACAACCAAAGCATCCACTATTTCCATGGCCCCCTCCTTTAGTACCCTGGGATGTAGATTATCAGGCCCTGGGGATTTATCGGTTTTCAGTCCCATTAATTTTTCCAGCTCTATTGTTTTAGTAATACTAATTTTCTTCAATTCCTCCTTCTCACTAGACCCCTGGTTTCCTAATATTTCTAGGAAGTTATTTAAGTCTTCCTCCGTAAAACAGAACTAAAGTAGTTGTGTAATTGCTCTGCCATTTCCTTGTTCTCTATCATAAATTCTCCTGTTTTGGACTGTACGGGTCCTAATCTTTCTCTTTTCACATATCTATCGGAGTTTTTACAGTCCGCTTTTACGTTCCTTGCAAGTTTACTCTCATGCTCTATTTTTCCCTTCTTAATCAATCTCTGGGTCTCCTTTGCTGAATTCTAAACTGTTCCCAATCTTCAGGCTTGTTGCTTTTTCTGGCAACTTTATATGACTCAGTTCCCAGCCTTGGTTATCCATGTCTCCGTAATCACAATCATATCATACCTGTCTACATCTATTTGCATTGTTAATTCATCTACCTTGTTGCAAATGCACTATGCATTCAGAAACAGTGCCTTTAGACTTGTCCTTTTAATATTTTTACACATCTTTGTACTATGGCCTTATTTGCTGCAAGCCCTTGTTTGCTCTGCCTTCCACTTTTGCTTTCTACTTTTCTGCCTTCCATTTCTCTCTCTGGTTCTCTCTCTTGTGTCTCCCTGCTCAGGTTCCCAATCCCCTGCCAATCTAGTTTAAATCCTCCCCCACAATACTACTGAATACCCCTGCAAGGATATTTGTCTCAATCCTGCTGGGGGAAACCCATTCAGCTTGTAGAGGTCCCATCTGCCCCAGAATTGGTCCCAATTCTTCAGGAATCTAAATCCCTCCCTCCTACACCTTCTCTCCAGCTACACATTCACCTATTCCTGACCACTCTGGGATGTGGTTCTGGGAGTATTCCTGAGATCACTACCTTTGAGATCCTGCTTTTCAATTTATTTCCTAACTCCCTATATTCTGCTTGCAGAACCTCCCTCTTTTCACATATGTCGCTGGTACCGATATGGACCACAGCTTCTGATTTTTCACCCTTCCCCTTCAGAATGTCCTGCAGCCGCTCAGCAACATCCTTAACCCTGGCACCAGGGAAGCAACATACCATCCTGGTGTCACATCTGCAGCTGCAGAAACATCTCTCTGTTCCCCTTACAATAGAATCTCCTATCACTATTGGTCTCCCACTCCTCCCCCACCCCCACCCCCCTCCACCATCATGCAGCCGAGACACTTGTGGTGACACAGAATTGGCTCTTGCTGCATTTCCCTGAGAAACCATCTCCCCTGGCAGTATCCAAAACCAGAAATCTGCTGGAGAACAAGATGGACTCAGGGACTCCTGCACTACCTGCCTAGTGCTTTTACTCTGTTTGGCAGTCACCCATTCCCTTTCTGCCTGTGCACTCTTTACCTGTGGTGTGACCACCTGACTGTACATGCTATCCACAAAGATCTCATCCTTGCGGATGCTCCACAGTGACTCCAACTGCAGCTCCAGCTCTGAAATGTGCATTTTGAGCTCCTGCAGCTGGAGACATTTCCTGCACACATGGTCACCCTGGACACTGGAAGTATCCCTGACTCCCCACATTGAACAGGTGGAGCATTCACTTGGCTGAGCTGCCCTGCCATGACCTACCCTTAAATTATTCCCTTTAGTTTAACTTCCTCTAGTTTAGAGAATATTAAGGACAGAAGAAATACTCACCAGGTCCTACTTACCAAGGCCACCGCTCTTCTTACTAAGGAAATGTAGAAAATGAAAGGATCACCTCCTTTCCTCTTCACCGAACTCCCTCTCTCACCAAACTCCAACTGAAGCACTCTAGTACAGCCCAAAGCAGCATTCCAGTGCAGACAAAAGCAGCATTGTAGATGGCTTGCTGTTATGTTGTCTGATTCTAGCTTCTGAAAATCTGTCTAAGCCAGTTAGCTAATTTACTATCTGCAGCTGCAAGCAGAGCCTGTATAACCTTGAGGTGTTAAATCCCTTGTTGGGTGTTTGTGCAGTTGGTAGTCACATACACACAATACAGCTGGCACCCTGATGGGGTTTATATTTCTTATTTCTAAGCTTGATCAGTGCAGGAAACTTTGGGATGTGATTCCAAGATGGTAGCGCCCATAGGCACCTTGTCTAAGGGGCCGCTCCTTTTATGTGTAAGCTTATCAATCACTGTCAGCAGGTTATTAGACCTTGCGGGCCTTAAATCGGAGGCTGGTAATTCCTCAACACAGGATTCACACTCTGCTTCTCCCAGCAGGGATTGCTAGATAAGGAACAGGAGTTGGAACTCCTGTTAGTCTCCCCTTCCTAACTGATGCTGATTGAAGCACCTTACCCTCAATGAGCTGTTGTCATGAACGCTGATGAACAAGATGGTAATATTTTGAAATGTACCCTTTGATACATTACTCTCTGTCTCTTCATCTCAGTCATTAATATGGATTGTCATTAGCTGAGGCCCCAGCTCTGATCCTAGCGGCGTCCACTATTCACTACCTGCCAACTCGAAAAAGCCCCGTTTATGCCCATTCTCTGCTTTCTTTCCATTAACCAATCCTCTATCCATGCTAATATATTATCCCCAACTCCATGAGCCCTTATCTTGCCTTTTAACTTTTTGTGTGGCCTTATTGAATGCCTTTTGGAAATCCAAGTATATTACATCTACTAGTTCCCCTTTATCTAATTACCTTTATTGGATGCAAAGAGGTTCAAGGGTCACAAAATGGGACTATAACAGTCATGCAGTCGGGAAAAAATGTTCAAAGTTGTGTTTAAAACACCTGGTGGTTAAAAACCGATGGCTGTTTGGCTGACTCCTGTTGAGAATCCATTGGAAAAGTCTCTGGTCAAACTGGGCTGGGACTTGGGTAAGGCTGCTCACGGCCTCTAGCCTGAACTTCCATGTTGGCTTTGAGGGGGCAGAGCTTTTGCCCACTCCCAAAATCCTACAAAGAGTGGTGGAACCAAGGAGCGTGACTGTCCAAGCCAGGGTTTCCCATGCTCTCACTCCTACCGGCTCACTGTCATCACCCAACGTGACAATGGCACATGTATCCCTAGTGTCACTGGCAGAGGCCGAGCCCAAATGAAAGTTGAAGTGTGTTTGGGGTCCAGATCAGATTGTCGACACTTGGGCACAAAATCTATTTTATTTTCAAAGTGACTCTCAACAACCCCTCATCCTGGCAACCATCAGCAGGCATTTCCAACCTCTTCAATGGGAGAACCCCATAAATGCACCACAACCCTCCAAAGACACACTCTCCTAGGCCCTTCCCCCGAGCCCATGAACTTCTAGTCAGCGGCACAGCTCAGCAGCAGCCTCAGTCCCACCATTACAGCCAGAATTGCGCCCCGTGCACCTAAAGGGGAATTTCTAGGCCATTGTTCGAGGAGCAGCAGATAGCATTCCCCTGCTAAAAGCAAAAAACTGCGGATGCTGGAAATCCAAAACAAAAACAGAAACCGAAATACCTGGAAAAACTCAGCAGGTCTGGCAGCATCGGCGGAGAAGAGCACAGTTAACGTTTCGAGTCCTCATGACTCTTCAACAGTACTACTTTTTCTGGCATTGAATGAAAAATAATGATAAATGGTTCATCCCCACAACTCAGGGGAAAACAAAAATACACCTAAAAATAGACCTTAAAACACACCTTATTCATTGTAAATACATTCAAAAACTTCAGAAGTAGGATATAACAATTAAGAATGCTCAGAGAATAATATTGCATCAAAAATAATGAATGATATTCATTGGAACCAAATAATTAAAATGGGGGAGAGGGGAGTACTGCAGAAGAGCTTAACAAATTTAGCCCCAGGCTCTTAAACTCAATTGACAAAACTGCCTGCGGGGGTAGTTTATGGGCAAAATTGTAGACTTGTGACTTACAAGGATCGAATGTTAATCAGAAATCGCCAGGGAACAGCAACAGGTGTTACAGGCACCACTCTAAAATCTTCGATCAAAGTCAAGGTCAAACGGCTAAGCACAGTTCAGGACAAAATTGTAACTTGATTCACGAGGTCATGTCATTCAGGATTTCCTCAGGGCATGGGTCAACCTTGTCACGCTGTAGATTTAGTTACCACGTGCTGCTATTGCCTCTTGTTTGTGCAGATAATATTACTCAGCTAGTCCAAGTCTGGTTTTAGTGACTAGAAGCAGGGGACTGTTCATGGCGTTTGATAAAGAGTTACTAAGGTCCTTTAGGGAAGCAGATCTACCGTGCTTACCTGGCCTGGCCTATATGGATCTCCAGATCCACAGCAATGCGGCTAACTCACAACTCCCCTCTGAAATGGCCTAGCAAGGGCCTCAGTTATATCATTCGCTACAAAAAAGTCAAAAAAGAATAAAACCAGATGGATCAACCGGCAGCTGTTGGCCGCTGAGCTCCTGGTCTCAGCCATTGGAAACAACATTGAAACGAGCCGATCTTGCATTGCTGGGTGAAGAAAGTTCAACTGCGTGTGCACAAAGGGCCTGATGGGCAGTGTCCCGACAGCGCAGTTTTGTGTCCCCGAGACTATCGGTCTCCTAGTCTACTCATGATCCTAACTCATGGATTGAACTAATAATCAGTGATTAAGAGGATCGTCGATAACATACATTAATATACCACATTTCCATGTATCAGAACATTGGGAAAGCAGAAGAGATGAAAGAATTGGTAGGAGAAAATCTGTCTGAAAGCACGATCAAAGGATAAAGGTTTGAGGAAGCAGCAAGGTTCATATGTTTAGAAAGAAATGGTTATGACGGAGCAGGTAAGACATGCAGCCTCCATGTTAGCAGATATTGTTAACAGTTCCCTCTCTCCTTTAAATCTGCTGTCGTCATCCCTCTCCTCAAACACAGTCCAAAGGTCCGGTGCGCGCACTGGCCTGTGTTGGTTCACGGTTAAATAGATTTAAAAATTCTCATCCTTGTTTTCAAATCCCTTCACGGTCTTGCTTCCCTACCTCTGTAACTTCCTCCAGCCTCACAACCCTCCAAGCTATCTGCACTCCCTCTGGGCCTCTTCAACATTCCCGATTTATTTATTTTTTATTCATTCATCATTGGCATCATTGGCTCGGCCAGCATTTGTTGCTCATCCCAAATTACCCTTGAACTGAGTGGCTTGCTAGGCCATTTCAGTGTCAACCACATTGGGTCTGGAGCCACATGTCAGCTGAACCAGGTAAGGACAGCAGATTTCCTTCTCCATAGGGGCAATAGTGAACCAGGTGGGCTTCTATAACAACCAGCAATGGCTTTTATTTAAATGATCATTCAAATTGAATTCAAATTTCTCCATCTGCCACAGCAGAATTCAAACCCAGGTCCCCACAGTATTATCCAGTGGTCTCTAGATTACCAGTCCAGTGAAAATGTCACGACACCACTGCCTCCCTTTGCTTGACCATGGGTGGCTGAGACTTCAGTTGACTAGGTCCTAAACTCAGGAATTCCCTTGCTGTACCTCCCTCCACTCTACCTTGCTTTCCATCTTTAGAACCAACCTCTTGGAGCAGGGTTTGGTTATCTGCCCTAATATCTCTCTCTGTGGCTCGGTGTCATATTTTGCTACATAATACTTCTGTGAAGCACCTTGGGATGTTTGTGATGTTAGAGACACTTCCTAAATAAAAGCTGATGTTGTAAAGCAGTCTGAACGATAATTGATAATGCGATAGGATATATTGTTATGATGCAGGGTATCTCTTGATTTCTTGCTATTGTTTATGGGCACTCAGCACCACAGTAAATGAGAACCACTCTTCAGTTTTTATGCATGTGCCCAACCATTCATTTTGCTATCAATATTTTTGTACATGTTGGGCATCGGGGTAGATCTTTGCTTGTTTACTGCCCGGGCATTAAGTGCCAGCTGAACAGAAATGAAAATTTGGTGGGCGCTCATTCCTAGGACAGAATTTCTCTGTCGGGTTGCAGGGGGCGGGACCCAGACGCCGATGTGTAAAATGACGCGCGTTGGCGAGCGTCCTGACATCACCGCGCACCATGGCGATATTTTGCTGGGCGGGCGCGTGATGATGTCCGTTGCACACCCGCCAGTTATTACCGGACCAGTTAAGGTGGTTGAGGCTCCAAGTCTCCTGGATTTTAAGGTGTCCGTGCGATATTCGGCTCGTAGCAAGGGCACAATGGGCAGGCGGCTGTCCGAAACTTTAATGACCCTCATCCATGGGCGGGAAAGAGGGGTCATCATTTTTGCGAATCCAGACATTTAGCAGTTAGTGCTCAGAAGTTATTGAAAGTTGCGTGTGTGAGGTGGAGAAATCTCAAACACACAGCAGCTACTTGGACTCCACTCATTACCTTCAGGTCAGCACTTTGCAGTGAGGATTTGTTTTGGGGCCTGTAGGTTTCAGCAAGCGTCCCTGAGCCTGGGAATGGGAGCTGAACTCTCCACTGGAGGCAGCTCCTCTGAGGAGGAAGGGAGAGATAGAAAGGGGGAGGAGGCCAGGAGTCCACATTCAGCCTCCAGGGGAGCCACCTTTGGGAGGCCAGGCGCGGGCACAAGGGGCGCAGGGCCAAGAGGTTGTCCAAGGCAGAAGGGGCCACAGAAGATGCCACTATCCTGCTGCCAGGGTTTACTGGCAGCGAAGCAGCTACCTCAATATGTCTGAGGTGCAGTGCCGAAGGAGGTTCCGTCTCTCAAGGGAGACAGTCAACGCTATCTGTCAGATGATTGGGCCTGAGATCTCCGCTAACTGTGTGAGTGGACACCCCATTCCCATCTCTCTAAAGATCATAGCTGCCCTCAACTTCTATGCCTCTGGCTCCTTCCAGGGCTCAGTGGGTGATCTTTGTGGTGTCTCCCAATCAGCTGTCCACACTTGTGTCAAGCAGGTTACAGACGCTCTGTTCAGACGGGCATTGACCTTCATCCACTTTCGTTGGGACGAGGCAAGCCAGACAGAGCGAGCCAGAGGATTCACGGCCATTGCTGGCTTCCCCCGTGTCCAGGGTGCTATAGACTGTACACATGTGGCCATCAAGGTACCAGCAGGTGAGCCCGGTGCCTTCGTCAACAGGAAGGGCTTCCACTCCATGAACATGCAGATAGTGTGTGACCACAGGATGCTGATTCTACAAGTCTGTGCAAGGTACCCAGGCAGCTCCCATGACACCTACATCCTCAGACACTCCCAGGTGCCGGGGCTCTTCAGTGCTCCAGCCCGGCTGGATGGATGGCTGCTGGGTGACAAGGGCTATCCCTTCAGAAGGTGGCTCATGATGCCTCTCCACCATCCAAGAACAGAAGCTGAGCAGCGATACAATAGGAGCCAGGGTACCACAAGGGCTGTGGTAGAGAGAACCATCGGTCTTCGCAAGATGCGCTTCCGATGCCTGGACTGCTCAGGGAGTGCACTCCAGTACCCCCCAGATTGAGTGTCATTCATAGTAGTTACATGCTGCGCTCTCCACAATCTAGCTCTGCAAAGGGGGGAGGCTGTGGATGAAGAAGATGTAGACACAGTGTCTGCGGCTGCACACGATGAGTCCAGCAGTGAGTCCGAGGATAAGCACGTACAGGGAAATGCTGAGGGGGTAGACGCTGACCTGGGCATACTCCAGGGAGGGAGGGACACCCAGGATGCTCTAATCCAAGGAACCTTTAACTAGCACAGCACGTATGGATGTGGAACACAAGCCTGGCCTGTACCCTCCATCCTGGAGACCTCATCTGTCTGGATAGGACGGTTGGTGATGGAGGCCGTCAATAAATCTGAAAGACACACAAATCATTCATCCAATCTCAGGAATCCATGTACCATTCCTAATAAAGAGGAACCCACAGCCATTTGAGACAACATTAATTTAATATTGTTACCAAAGTCTCATCAAATTACAGAAATCAAAATGTGTTGGGCTCCGCACAAAGTTCTCAGCAACTCTTGGAGGGGGGGCAACAGAAAACCACCAGAGATAGACCCGGGGTTGTCTCTAAGGTGCCTTCATCTTTCGTTTTCGTGTGCTACATCTTTGTGGTGCCCCCTCACTGGGAGTGGTATCTGAGACAGCCGGCTCTCTCTGATGTCCTGTTGGCCTCGATGACCTTGGCAGACGTCCTCTGGCCCATGGAGCCTGTGATTGACCCACCTGGGAGGGAGCTGCCAGCTCCACAGCTGGTGCCTCCCCAGTCGTTGCAGCCTCATTGGGTGCCGCAGTCACTGGGAGAGGGGCAGAGGAGCTGCTGCCCTCATCCGGAGCCCAGAGAGGCGTCAGCAGAGACAACAATCTCATCATGGATGGATGGGCACCGAGGTGGGATAACTGGTGGCCAAACCACCGCCCACACGGGCACTGACCAGACGAGGTCAATGCCCCTGTGAGGGATTACAGGTCCGAGCGCAACCCCAGGAACCCCTGATCCTGCCCTTGGTGCTGCCTCTCCATGAGAGTCGCCAATCTCTCCATGGAGGAAGCTTGACCCTCAGCCATGATGCTCAATGTATCGGCCACGGCCCACGTAGACTCCTCCACCACTGACACCGAGCCAAGCAGAGCCTCATGTATCTTCACCAGATGCTCCCGAACACCCGGCCACATGTCAGCACTTGGCTCCATCGCCCACGGCTCCAGAGGCTCATCATCTGCCACAGACTGAGCATGTGCCTGGGCCCCTTCAGTCCTCTGACTGCTGGCGCCATCGGCACTCTCTGTCTCCACCAGCTCTTCCAGCGACTGTGAAGTGCCCTCACTGCTGTGATCCGGGATACTAGCCGAAGATGTGATGCCCACCGAGGTGCCAGTACCTGAGCTGGAGCCTGCCTGGCAGAGATGGTGTGACGTTTCTAAAGGTGCAACTTCATGGCTCTCAGGTGTCAGAGGGGCTCCTGCTGCTCCTGCTCCCGGCCGTGTGCCAATGGTGCTGAAAGGAAGAGTAAGGAAATTCGATCAGTTAGCCTGCGGGCAATGTCAATGTACATGTCTGTCCCCTGGATCATCAAGAGCTCATCATTCCACACGCACTGGGCAAACCATGTTGGTAACATCACTCACTGAACAATCAGCAATGGTATGGATGTTGGGAGATGACTGGTGATGTGATGCTGGCCATACATACCTGCCCGTGGAACCCCAACCTCTCCAGCTCCAGTGGCACCTCTCCAGGTCCAGTGCCTCCTGCTCAAAGCGGCGGAGCATCAATACCTGGGCTGGCCCATCCACCAGTCCTCAACCGCTCGGCGCTGTTATGAGAATTCTTCTTCTGCAAATGAAAAAATAGCATTGATAAGTGAGACTTGTACCATCAATCTCCTCACAGCCGGCCCACCCCAAACCTAGTTGGCCACTGCAGGGTTGCAATGCATCCTTCACCCGCTGGTGGCTGGCACTCAATCTAATGTGCCTGGTGCTTTCTCCCTTCGCACCCCCCCCTCCACCCCATCCCCCACTTGCTGCCTTCATCACAGTTGGGAACACACAGTTGTACCAGCCGTTGTAAGGAAGCACAGTGATGTGGAGGGCTGAGGGCAGCAGATCCATCTGTGCCGCAGGACCTTGAAGATCCCCTCACAGCAGGTTATCACTCTGATTTCCACATGTCATGGAGCCCGACCAGTGCGCCTGGGTGTATCTCCTCCAGCTTGGCCCCACCACAATCATATGGGTGTCACTGCACCACATGCTGCGGGTGCAGAACCCATCTCATCACCACCCCCTCAGGCTGACAAACACATCTGGTGGGCCACCCAGCTAAGGACACAGGCCGTTGCTGACTCATTGCTCTCGGGCCACTCAGACATGGGTCAACTGTCAGTGGGGCAGGAGGCTACATAATAGGTGCAGTGAATGATGCCAACGTGCTACTCACCCTTCCCATGTGCAGCAGGTTATTGAAGCAGTTGCAATACTGGGTCACTGAGCACCGCACCACATCGTGGGAGCTCACGACCTCCGCTACCGCCTCCCACGCACACTTGGTCAAGTGGGGTAGTGTCCTCCTCCTGTCCTCGGGGACATGCACATCCCACCGTGCTGCTACCTCCTCGAGGAGGGCAGTAAGGTACTCATCGGAGAACCTGGGCAGACAATGCCCACAGGCCCTACCCTCCTGCATGGCTCTTTCTGATTTGCCTTGCCCCCAGCCTCTGGCCATGTACAGCAGCCTTGGTGCGGCTGCAGTTTAGCCTTTAAACAAGCTGCCGAGCCGCCGTTGGACCCGGTGGTGATTGCCGTTCCCCCTGCGCCCGCCCACTCCCACCATCCCCGGGAGTCGCCAAACACGCTGGGCGGACATTAATTGGCTCACCCACCCAAAATGGTGACGCAGTCCTGATCGACCCCAGTGATCGGGATTGCGCCCACCAGCGAGTGCCCCCACCCGCACTCCCCGCCCCGATATGGTGGAAATTCTCCCCCTAAACCCCCAAAGGCCCCTTTGGAATTTCATTCCATTCATTCAATTCCAGGCACTGATCTGTTTTTTACATCCGCTAAACATTTGTAGCTTTAGAAAGAAAGTTTTATATACATAAGAGATTTTACAACCTCAGGACATCGCAAAGCCCTTTACAGACAATGGAGTATTTTTGAAGTTCACTGTTGTAATGTAGGAAAAGTGGCAGCCAATTTGCACATAGCACGCTCCCCCAACTACAACGAGGTGACGGCCAGATAACCTGATTTCATAATGTTGGTTGAGGAATAAATAGTGGGCAATACACTGGGGTGAACTCCCTTAATCGTCTTCAAAATGATGTAATGGAACCTTTTACACCCACCTTAGGGGGTTTAACAACTGATCCGAAACATACAAACATATGAATTAGGAGCAGGAGTAGGCCACTCAGCCCCTTGAGCCTGCTTCGCCATTCAATAAGATCATGGCTGATCTGATTGTGGCCTCGGCTCCACTTTCCTGACTACCCCCTGATAACCTTTGACTCCCTTGTTAGTCAAGAATCTATCTAACCCTGCCTTAAAAATATTCATTGACTCTGCCTCCATTGCTCTCAGGGGAAGAGAGACCCAAAGATACATGACCCTCTGAGAGAAAAAAGCTCTTCTTATCTCCATCTTAACTGGGAGACCCCTTATGTTTAAACTGTGTCCCCTCTCATCCTAGTCTCTCCCACAAGTGGAAACATCCTTTCAGCATTGAGCCTGTCAAGTCCCCTCAGGACTTCAATAAGATCACCTCTCAACCTTCTCAGCTCCAATGGATACAGACCCAGACTGTCCAACCTTTCCTCATAAAATAACCTCCCTGTCCCTGGTATCCCAGCACCACCGGCCGTTCGGGACTCCCTCAGTGCTGCACTGGAACGTCAGTGTCGATTTTATGCTCAGGTCTTTGGAGTGGAATCCATAACTTTCTGATCCATGGGTAAGTGAGCTGCCCACTGAGCCACATATTAAATGAAAATGTCCGCGGTTTTATTTCATTCCTGTAGAACCTGAAGATCCGTGTAAATATGTGAATTGTGGCAAGCAAACTGCTGATTATGTTGCAGATAATTTTTGCAGAATAAGTGCTGAAGTAGCTATTTTTGGAGAAACCAAAAAATCAATCTAGAACTCACTGCTCAAGTCAAAAGTAATAGGTTCACATAACATTCCTTGGTCCCATTTTAACTAAGGCACTAACCTGTTCATTTCAGCTAACTATTCTTAATCGAAGTAATTGCTTTTCTATCTATCCCATGGGTTTGTATCTAATGCAGTGACCTTTTATAATGGGAGACAAAAACAGAATTACCTGGAAAAACTCAGCAGGTCTGGCAGCATCGGCGGAGAAGAAAAGAGTTGACGTTTCGAGTCCTCATGACCCTTCGACAGAACTTGAGTTCGAGTCCAGGAAAGAGCTGAAATATAAGCTGGTTTAAGGTGTGTGTGTGGGGGGCGGAGAGATAGAGAGACAGAGAGGTGGAGGGGGTTGGTGTGGTTGTAGCGACAAACAAGCAGTGATAGAAGCAGAATATCAAAAGATGTCAACAACAATAGTACAATAGAACACATAGGTGTTAAAGATAAAGTTGGTGATATTATCTAAACGAATGTGCTAATTAAGAATGGATGGTAGGGCACTCAAGGTATAGCTCTAGTGGGTTTTTTTTTTTTATTTTATATAATGGAAATAGGTGGGAAAAGGAAAATCTTTATAATTTATTGGGAAAAAAAAAGAAGGGGGAAACAGAAAGGGGGTGAGGATGGGGGAGGGGACTCACGACCTAAAGTTGTTGAATTCAATATTCAGTCCGGAAGGCTGTAAAGTCCCTAGTCGGAAGATGAGGTGTTGTTCCTCCAGTTTGCGTTGGGCTTCACTGGAACAATGCAGCAAGCCAAGGACAGACATGTGGGCAAGAGAGCAGGGTGGAGTGTTAAAATGGCAAGCGACAGGGAGGTTTGGGTCATTCTTGCGGACAGACCGCAGGTGTTCTGCAAAGCGGTCGCCCAGTTTACGTTTGGTCTCTCCAATGTAGAGGAGACCACATTGGGAGCAACGAATGCAGTAGACTAAGTTGGGGGAAATGCAAGTGAAATGCTGCTTCACTTGAAAGGAGTGTTTGGGTCCTTGGACGGTATTCGTTGCTCCCAATGTGGTCTCCTCTACATTGGAGAGACCAAACGTAAACTGGGCGACCGCTTTGCAGAACACCTGCGGTCTGTCCGCAAGAATGACCCAAACCTCCCTGTCGCTTGCCATTTTAACACTCCACCCTGCTCTCTTGCCCACATGTCTGTCCTTGGCTTGCTGCATTGTTCCAGTGAAGCCCAACGCAAACTGGAGGAACAACACCTCATCTTCCGACTAGGGACTTTACAGCCTTCCGGACTGAATATTGAATTCAACAACTTTAGGTCGTGAGTCCCCTCCCCCATCCTCACCCCCTTTCTGTTTCCCCCTTCTCTTTTTTTTTCCCAATAAATTATAAAGATTTTCCTTTTCCCACCTATTTCCATTATATAAAATAAAAAAAAAAAACCCACTAGAGCTATACCTTGAGTGCCCTACCATCCATTCTTAATTAGCACATTCGTTTAGATAATATCACCAACTTTATCTTTAACACCTATGTGTTCTATTGTACTATTGTTGTTGACATCTTTTGATATTCTGCTTCTATCACTGCTTGTTTGTCGCTACAACCACACCAACCCCCTCCACCTCTCTGTCTCTCTATCTCTCCGCCCCCCACACACACACCTTAAACCAGCTTATATTTCAGCTCTTTCCTGGACTCGAACTCAAGTTCTGTCGAAGGGTCATGAGGACTCGAAACGTCAACTCTTTTCTTCTCCGCCGATGCTGCCAGACCTGCTGAGTTTTTCCAGGTAATTCTGTTTTTGTTTTGGATTTCCAGCATCCGCAGTTTTTTTGTTTTTATTTTTATAATGGGAGGCTGTTTTTACACTTTATTCCAACAGCACATGTTTCTTAAAGGAATGCTAGCTGAAAGTATAAGGAATCAGTGTAGCAAAACCAGAAGCCTTTCACAACAACTGTCAGGACGGTTTGCCAATTAACATAGTGATAATTGATATTTAGATCCTACTGGTCATTTGTCAAAATATTTTGGGCTGATGGTAGCACACAGCTGGAATTAATTATTGTTACCAGACTCCGCATAATCCCATTAAAGCAGACCCAGTCTAGACTGGGGAGTGTTAAAACTTGCTTGTTTGATGTCACAATGCAGATTAAATGCTACAATTTTGAAGCATTTAGTTTAACGTAAATTAAGTTACCCAAAGAGTGATGGGTGCTTTATTATAAGAGTGAAGGCATCATCCACATGTAAAATTTCATTTTTAACATACACTGATTGCCCAGTAAAACTGCATATTGTACTATAAAGTGACATATTGGGATAAAGTTTCTGTTAATTTGCACTAGTATTATCAGAGCAAAATAGGGGTAATAGGCTAAACCAATGCAAAAGATCAGGAAATTTTAAATGCAAGTTATATCTAACATCAATGAGTTAACGTAATCTTTAACACCACTTTAAAGATCATTTCTCCCAAAGCTGGTAGAGTGCTGCATTGTTGAATGTTGTTTCAGATGAGTCACGGAACCAAGACCCCATTTTTCCTCTTGGGAAAAGTAAAAGATCCCATGGTGCTATTTTAAAGTAGAGCGGGGAGTTGTCTCCAGTGTCTTACCAATACTCATCCCTCAATCAACAGTGAACTATTTCTATGGAAGGGTTCGATTTCAGGAAAGCTAGAGTCCAGAGCCGGATGCCAATGAACAATTTGATCAGAAAGCAATTTTACCGTAAGCTTGGTGAAAACAAAAGTAACCAAGACACCAGATCAAAATAATGCGTGTCCGTTTGAGGAGGTTTTTGAAATTGAGCTCGCTTTATTAGGTGTGCAAGCACTAGTAGGCATGTTTCAAAAAGTTTTGCATGTTAAAAAACATTTAATCTAAGTGAACAAAGCCAGTGAACAAAACTAGCAAATGGGTCAATGTAGGTTTTTTGAAGTCACTTTCAGCAATTTAAAATCAGATTACTAACAGATGGAGAACCAGACACTTATTTTTATGATAAACCCATTTTCAGTCATTTTAATAAAACTGTCCCAGGTTACTGCTCTTAAATATATCCATGAATATATTTTAATGGAAAGAAAGCAATAAACTGTTATGTTCTCTTACACTCTGCAATTGCCGGTTCATGGGAGGTTTCATGTTTGTGATTATGCAAAATAAGTTGGGGTGAAAACTTAAAGCATAACTTCACTTCAGAAACACAGCAATTTCAAGTGCAATTTGTACCCAGATAAGACCATAAGACGTAGGAGCAGAAGTAGTCCATTTGGCCCATCAAATCTGCTCCGCCATTCAATAAGATCATGGCTGATCTGATAATCCTCAACTCCACTTTCCCGCCTTTTCCCCATAACCCTTGATTCCCTTACTGATTAAACATCTATCTCCGCCTTGAATATACTTAATGACCCAGCCTCTACAGCCTTCTGCAGTAAAGAACTCCACAGATTCACTACCCTCTGAGAGAAGAAATTCCTCCTCATCTCTGTCTTAAATGGGTGACCCCTCACTCTGAGATTATGCTTCCCAGTTGTGTTCAAAGAGGAAACTGTACCCCAACTTTTTTGCAATTTGGCCTATTAAACTTTCCAACTCCTGTTCTTTTCTGTAGAGTCCGTGTGTATTCAGCTAACACCCCCTGAGTAAAGCACTCCACATGCTCTGGTACAAGCTGCTCTTTGCTGACAAGCCTGTTTCTCATCATGTGCTGCATAAAGTAAAATGGACACCAATGTACGCAGCATAAATCAAAAAGTATAACGCCCCCAGTTCTTTCAGAAGAAATGACAGCCAGTTGGAACCAACTTTGATCAAGGATACACAAGCACCATGGAAAAGATTTGGCTCTGATTTTGAACACAGCAAAAAGTTTTGTTTGAGGCAAAAGATCCCCGGCAGACACAGCCTGGCACAAGTGCAGGGACGTATCCACCAGGGATATTCCACAGTTGACCCTGGTGTTTTTACCTGTCACAGGGGAGGTTTCCTCATCGACATTCCAACAGACGCCTGCTTTCACCGTGGGTTGGAAAATTAGATCTTTGCTGCAAGTTGCAGGGGTTATACCTGATCAACCCATCCTGGAAAGAAAACTAGTACCTCAAGGGATACTTTTCTAGTCTTGCAAGTTCAAAGAAGATGTAATTTTGGAATAACACTCCTACATCACTAATTAGTTACTCTAAATATATAGTATAAGTGAGGCTGCAGACTGCCACTAATTACAGTAAACCATTGAGAGGAAGGAAATCCTTATTATAATGTAACCTAATATTAATTAGTTTATTTACTTCAGGATTAATGTCATCATTTGTGCAGTGTTATCCAAGTTAATGAGATGCTAATGTGATGTCCGTAAGAGCTGCTATTTATCTAATTCATGTGTTTAGCATAAAAGCACTGAAGCCAGAATGCAGAGAGCCTGTAAACTTCAGGGTCAGAACTTGCCCTTGGTAAACACTAAGATAGTAATGGCAGTAAATGACTAGAATAGGCACATGGTCGCAGATGTCATAAATCAGGAACAAAATGACTGATATGCCCACAGAAATACTCAACAATGATTGTAAAACACTCCAGTCATGGTAGCCTGCCAACAGGGGAATAAATATTGCTTGAAATAAAGTGCAAGGTCATGTTTAAAATGTTTAGGATAAAACTGAGGCTCGTTGTTGTATTTGGGAGGTCAGTGCTTCACCTAAATTAAAGTTTTAATAAGAACAAGGTTATCTGCTGTAGTTCCGAGCAATCATTTCTCAGATTCAAGGTCCAGATATCTTTAGTAGGCAGTTCAATTCCTGAGGCTATCAGTTCACTTTTAGTCTATCGTTTCAATCTTTTTTAGATCTCTTGCACCTGAACATTCTGCTCTTGAACATTTACATCCAATCCTTAACCACCTTGGCCTCATCAGCAAACCTTGATGGTTTTGCCTTTATTCTCATTTCATTGATATAAACTGTGAATAGCACTTATCCTTGGAGCACCCCATGACATACCACTCTACCACAACTCTGTGTATGACCTCCCTCCATCTCCTTTGATGGAACAAATTGTCAATCCACGACTCTCATTCCATAACTGATTGACTACACAGCGCAATATCGACTAATCCTAATCCTCGCCCTGTTAGAGTCTTATGATATTCTTCTTCACAAAGGCCTCAAACCATTTACACATTAAAAAGATCAATGCTTATTTCTTTAAATATAGCTTATAGGTTGTCTTCTTTACAATCTTTAGTGCAATTCCTGATTCGATTGATTTGCAAATGATCCTCACCAATGTGATTAATTTGGTCAGCCATTTCCTGAGGTACCCTTGGATGCATGTCATCCATCTTGCATGGGGTCCTATCCTCTTTCATTGCTTTCAATGTTTCCGACACTTCCCTATCAGTAATTACTGCCACCTTAAAATTTCCTCCTCATTTCCCAGAAAAGTAGACTTACTTATAAGCAGTGGCTTATATGATCACTAATGCTCTAGGAAATCTGGGAAAATAGCTTCACCTACTATCCCCATTCATAACCAAATGTGACTAGCTAAAATCTGAATTCATCCAAACTGATTATTTCAGATTTATTGGGCACAATTTAATGCCCATCCCAGGGACGAGTTTGGAGAGGCAAGCTTGTCCAGCAAGACCTGGACAATATCCAGACTTGGGCTAACAAGTGGCGAGTAACATTCACACTGCACAAGTGTCAGGAAATGACCAACTCCAACAAGAGAGAATCCAACCATCGGCCCTTGATGTTCAATGACATTACCATCACTGAATCCCCCACTATCAACATCATGGGGGTTACTATTGACCAGAAACTGAACTGGACTAGCCATATAAATACTGTGGCTACAAGAGCAGGTCAGAGGTTAGGAATCCTGTGGTGAACAACACACCTCCTGACTCCCCAAAGCCTGTCCACCATCTACAAGGCACAAGTCAGGAGTGTGATGGAATACTCCCCACTTGCCTGGATGTGCACAGCTCCCACAACACTCAAGAAGCTTGACACCATCCAGGACAAAGCAACTCGCTTGATGGGAACCACATCCACAAACATTCACTCGCTCCACCACCGACACACAGTAGCAGCAGTGTGTACCATCTACAAGGTGCACTGCAGGAATTCACCAAGGCTCCTTCGACGCCACCTTCCAAACCCACGACCAGTATCATCTAGAAGGACAAGAGCAGCAGATAGATGGGAACAACATCACCTGGAGTATCGCCTCCAAGTCACTCACCATCCAGACTTGGAAATATATCGCCGTTCCTTCACTATCACTGGGTCAAAGTCCTGGAACTCCCTTCCTAACAGCACTGTGGGTGTACCTACACCACATGGACTGCAACAGTTCAAGAAGGCAGCTCACCACCACCTTCTCAAGGGCAACTAGGGATGAGCGACAAATGTTGGCCCAGACAGCGAAACCCACATCCCGTGAATGAATTAAAAAAAGGTGGTGGTGGGGGGTGTGGAGGGCATTTAATCTGGCAGGGGGCTGGCACATGGAAACCCCACTGCCTTCCCACCTTCTGCCATGATTATGTCCAGGGTGGAAAGGCTCATGGGCGGCCTTCCCTCCTGCTGTCAATTAAGACCCTTAAGTGGGCAATTAATGCTCCACTGGCACTGCCTGCAATTTACAGTCACTAGCCTCTGATTGGCCGGCAGCTCTTGAGTGGGGGGGTTGGCAGAATTTCCACTCCTGGGGTCCTTGATCCCGGCGTTGTCCGCTACTGTCCACTTAAGTGCCTGTTCGGCATTTAATTTGGTGGGCCTTCCATGTGATGTGGGACTCTCGCCAGCCCCTCATACCCTGTATTAAATACTCTCATTATTTATCTGTCAAGTGACCATTCTGCAAAATTCAGGTTCTAAGCTGCATGAAGAAGCTGGCCCATCAAGGAAAAAGAAGAATATAAGAACAAGGACATAAATAAATTGCACCGAAGTCCAATTTCGACAGGTTTTATAACTGTTGGCTGATTCCTTCTAATGTATTGTTTCTTCTTCCCCTTTGATATATTTTTTATTGTTTAATGAAATGTGGGTGGTGCTGCCAAGGCCAACATTTGTTGCCCATCCCTAATTGCCCTTGAACTGAGCTGCTTGCTAGGCCAATCAGAGAGCAGTTAAGAGTCAACCACATTTCGTGGGTCTGGAGTCACATGTAGGCCAGACCAGGTAAGGGTGGCAGATTTCCTTCTCTAAAGGGCATTAGTGAACCAGATGGGTTTTTACAACAATCAGTGATTGTTGTCACGGTCACCATTACTGAGACTAGCTTTATATTCCAAATTCAATTTTTAACTTTTTTACTTTAATATATTCAAAGTAACATTGTAAATCCTGAAATTTTAAAGATCTTCATTCACTTACTAATTTATCAAAATAGAAAAGAATTGCTAGCAACAAACATTCAATGAGTTTTTAATTGTAAAAATAGATGACCGAGATTTCTTAGCCATCTGATTACCCATATAAACCATTCCAATTTATTGTGTGCCTTCTCCAGCTCTGTAACCACCTCCTGCTCTACAATTTTCTGAGGTGTCTGTATTCCTCTAGTTCTGGTCTCTTGCACATCCCTCAGTTTCCTTCAGCCCTTGATTGGCAGGTGTGTCTTCAGGCACTTAGGCCCCTACTCTCTGAAATTTCCTCCCTAGAACTCTCCACATCTCTATATTTTTTTTGCTCCTCTAGAACACTCTTTAAAACCTATCTCACTGGCCAATTAAAACATTAAGAAATAAGAACTGGAGTAGGCCATTCAACCTCTCGAGGCTGCTCCACCATTCAGTAAGATCATGGCTGATCTGATTGTGGCCTTAATTCCACTTTCCTGCCTGTTCCCTCACCGACCCCCCCCCCCAACCCCCCACCCTCAAATAACCCTTTATAGATCCAAAATCTGTCTAACTCAGTCCTGAATACATCCAGTGACCAAACCTCCACTGCTCTCTGGGGAAGAGAATTCCAAACACTAACGCCCATCCGAGAGAAGAAATCCCTCCTCATCTCCGTCTTAAATGGGAAACACCTTATTTCAAAACAATGCTTTTGGCAATAGACTTTTGGCTACCCGTTCTAACATCTCCTTATGCGGCTCAGTGTCAAATTTTGTCTAGTATTGCTGCTGCGAAGTGTCTTTAGAATGTTTTACTACAGTAAATGCAAGTTGTTGTTGCATTCTTTAAAAATAACATTTACAGAATCCAGAATCAAACTTCTTCCACATCTAGGGTACAGAAGAAATCAGTCCTCTCAAGTCTTTAAAGTTTGAACCAGAATTTCTTAGGAAAACCATTAAGGGCAAAGACCTTTCTCCCGTAATTGAGGTTTCTCTTGTCCAGCCTCACTGTTGAAAGGACAGGCCACAATATCGTGGGGTATGATGGGACTTTCAAACTCATCACCATAAAACTTGTGACTCTTTTCCGTAGCACATAAAATATTGACGCAGGAAACCGTGTATTATTTATACAAATAAACTAAAACCACAGGCATTATTTTGTTGGAGGCAGAGGTAATGTCCCTGTTGTCATAACTACAGCTCGGAATAATCCATGACCATCATATTGTAAATGTTGCCATCACTCCAACAGTTACTGCTTTATCAGCCGGGATTTAATTTATCCAGCGATCGCCTACTTTCCAGAACTGTCAATAGATTTGAGTGGATTTGGGTGTAGGACAATGGGAATCTCAATGAAGGAAATACTTCATAAGGGATTAATCAATAGGAAGGACGCCCACTATGGGCTACACCAATAAGCAAGAGATGGTTTATAAATACTTTACTATAAAAACATATCTCCAGCCATTCGAAATATTTCCTGAGGGAATGGTGTAAATTCGTAACAGGATTCAAACCTCCTGCACATGACCGTCAATATAATGCATTTTGAAGTTCTTCTAGATTAGTGATCAGCTGCCTAGGTTTTATCTGTCAATGGGACAAACTGCAAATGCAAACGTTACATTCATCTCTTCTGTCACAAACAGCAATGCCATTTGTCATGATAGGTCAGAGGAAATGCTGCTCTGTAAGAACATTATACCATGTATATACTGCCTATAATTCTGCTTTTAAAGTGGACCTAAGTGTTTTCTGGCTTGTCCCGGTATGTGCTACCAGCTTTTATTGCTGTAAATCGACACATCGGGAGATTAGTTCAAGGTGCCGTTAGGCGATAGATAAGGTCAACAAAACAATATTGTGTGATAATTTGTCTGCAAATATTCCCTGATCTACAGTGAAAAGTTGTATATCCATAAGGTGCTGTCCCATAAATGTGATTCAAGCTGGTTGCAGTGCCAATAGACACAGCAAAAGTTTAGATCGATAAAGTTTTGCGTTTTGTGTCTGTCTGTCACACTCCAGACATCACAGATGTAAAAAATCTTTGATTGGCGAAGAGAAAGAAAGCTCTGAAGAAGATCCATACGGACCTGAAACATTAAGATTTTCCAATCCTGCCCATCGCAGGAATGGGAATTCCCGCCCCAAGTCTTTTGGCTGGTCTGGGGGGAGGGGTCAGAGGGGCGGGAGGGGATAAAGGGGAGGGGGTGGGAGGGTGGTGGGGAGGGGGGAGGGTGGGGGGAGAAGGGGTGACAAGGGGGGGGGAGAGGGTGAGAGCAAGGGGATAGGGAGGAGGGGGAATGTGGGGAGGGAAGTGAGGGGACAGGGGAGGAGGAGGAGGAGGGAGGAGGTGAGAGGGAGGGATGTAGGGTGGGGGGAGGAGGTGGAGGACAGGGGTGGGGGGGGTGCAAGATGAGGGGGAGGAGGGAGGAGGGGGGAGGGGATATTGGTTGCGTAAGGTGTCTCCTTAAACTCTAGCGGTGAGGTGGAGTGGGGGTTGGGGTGACGGTGATGACATTAGTGGGGGTGTGGGGTGATGACATTGGCGCGGGCTGTTTAGGTGGGTTGGGGTGGGACGGTGACAGTGGCAGGGTGTGGGGGGGGGGGGGGGTGACTTAAAAGGCACCCAGGCATCCACAACATCAGATCAAAGGCAGAGAGGTGTTGGCAAGGTCAGCCGCCGGCCCAGCTCCGAAATTTAGTGCCGCCTCCCTGCACGTCCTCCCGAACCATGTTGACATGGGCAGGAATGTGCTGCACCTGCCTGAGGGGAGGAAGAGGCCAAGCAGGGATACCAGTGCCACATGGGCATAGGTGGCCGATGCCGTCAGTGCCTGGGGGGGTGCACAAGAAGTCGGCCACACGGTGCCAGGAGAAGATGAACGACCTTATTCGCTCCGCCAGGGTAAGTCTCATCAGGTGGTCGCATAAGCCCTAAAGACTCCAATATGTCAGGGCCCAATGTCCACTGGCAATGGCATGTTCTGCCTCAAATCCACGCTGCACTGGATTTCACACTGTGCACCCTCCTCACCCTTCAGCAGACATGGGACACTGCATGGAGGCGGTGGGTAGGGGGGTGGGAAGCAGTCGAACTGGCTTAGGCGCAGAGGGAACCAGCAAACTCCACAAGTCACATGCCTGTCTGAGCCTTCCCTTTGCATGTGGATTTGTTCAGCGCTCTGGAGGGAGCTGGCCCACAACCCTTCCATCCAATTCGCACCAGAGATGACGTGCCACAAAAATGGGATATTTTACGAGGGGGGGTTTGATAAACGACCCAATTTCCACTGCTCCAATCCTTCCACGTGCAACTTCTCTCGAACTTGTTCTCTTCTTTGATCAGGAGAGGCTCCATCATAATCACGGAGAACGTGGGGAGACGAGAGCAGAGGTGACCACTTTCCAGGTCTCTGATGGAATTCGAGGAGAGGGCATCAGATCTCACAGGAGTGGAGCAGGACAGAGCCAGCGGTGCTGGGGAGATCAGCCTTGGGTGTCCACCTGGTAAAGATTCATCCATTCAATGCAAACCTGAGGGAAGTGGCCAGCCCACTGTTTCACCAACTGAGGTGAAAAGGCAGGAAGGAAGTGGGAGGGGTAATTCCTTTGCAGGGTGGGGGGGGAGGGGGGGTGCCTAGTGCTCATCAGGGGAAACCCCCAAGATGTTATCCCCCCCCAACTTTGTGGCCACTTTTCTCCCCGGTTTCCAAAACTCCCCCCCATACCTCCCTCCTCTCTTGTCCCCTCCTCCCTAAGGTCCCCAATCCCTCCCCACCCAAAAAGCCCGACTTACCTTAGTCTGCCATTCATGACACTTCTTCCTGGGGTCTTTTGTAGCCCCAGCATTAGTCAGTACTTGCTTTTGGTGCTGCTGGGACTACTCACCTGCTGGCCAATCAGATTGGCAGGCAGCCCTCAAGGGTGGGACTCCCTTTTCTTGTGGGGCTAAAGTCCCACACTCGACTCATTAAGGTCACTCCTGGTGTAATATTGTTGCAGGGCAGCAGCAAATTGTGATCCCAGTATAAACTTGCAGCTATATTAAGTGCAAATAAATATACTTTTTTAATTTATTCTTCAAATCCAAGCACTAGCCAAAACTTGCAATGAGTCCTATAATTTGCATTAGGGGTCAAAATAAAAGGAAAGAAAGACAAGCAGGATGCACCAACACATTGCTCCCTCTGTCATTGACTATTATGGACATAAATCTCAGCCAGAGGTTATATTCTGTGAGGAGAGAAATGTGACAAAATGGTAAAGTGGGGAGATCCAAAAAAGAGAGATGGAGAAACTGCAATTTTTATGGGGGCGTATGTAAAAAGTCAGAACTGTATTTTGCACGTGACCAAGAACTTATAAAGAGTAATTTGTTCCTTTGCCAAAATCTTAAGTTTAGTCCTTGCTTGCCTCAAATGTTAATGATCCCGGCATCTGTAGTTTTTTTCCAGCAAAACAACAGGTGTTTGCGCTTCGGCAGTGAATAGAGTGATTAAATCTTTTACCATTTGGCTGGGTTTTTGTGCTATTTCCTGGAAAGTAATTACCTCGTCCAGCTACAGTTTTCTGTCAGTGCTTCAGGGCGAAGTTTTAAGTTTAGAAGCTTCCAACTTGCTCCGAAACAAAGAGTAAAATGTTTATCTGACTCCAAACCTTTTGATTTCATGAAACCATATGGAACTATTTTATTTAATCCAAATTCACCATGAACTCCATAAAGCCCAACTCTGTCCCAGGCTTTCTGGGGATACATCTTAGCACCTCTCTCATTTCTAGGGAGGACACAGGGAAAAGCTTATCTAACGGAGCTGAGGAAACTGAGTGCAAACTTGGAGTTTGGTGAGAGGGGGAGTTCAGTGAAGTGGGGGGAGGGGAAGGAAGTGTTTCCTTTTTCTATTTTTCTCACCCTGTAGGAATTGGTTCTTGCTCTACTATAAGGAACAGAGCTGTTTGGTGAGAATCTGGTAAGTGGCTAAGGTCTATTCTACTCCTAAGGTTTAAAATAGTTTACAAATTGGTGGTAAAGCTAACAAAATATATAAGAAAGTAATGTAAATAAGTAAATAATATATTTAAGTAATTATTTAAAACACATTAAGGATGGCAGGACAGGTGCTGTGTCAAGGCTGCAGCATGTGGGAGCTCCTGGATAACACTGTGATCAGGGCAAACACATCTACAGTAAGTGTTTGTGGCTCGAGGAACTTCAGCTCAGAGTCATTGAGCTGGAGGCTGAGCTGCAGACACTGCGACACATCAGGGAGGGGAAAGTTACCTGGATGCTTTATACCAGGAGGCAGTCACTTAGGATAGGATCTTCTAATTTGGTCAGTGGTCAGGGACAGGAGGGTGTGACTGTAAGTGAGGGAGGTAAAGGGACCCAGAGTGTAGGAGTGTGAGCCTCTGCAATTGTCCAACAGGTTTGAAGTTCTTTTAGTTTGTTTGGATGAGAGTGGGGGCTGCAGAGTGGATGAGCAAACTGACCATAGCACAGTGGGACAGGAAGCCATTCTAGTGAAGGGATCAAAAATGAATGTAGTGTAGTAGGGGACAGTATAGTGAGGGGGATTGACACTCTCTGCAGCAAAGAGTGAGAGTCCAGGTGGGTGTGTTGCCTGCCCAGCCCCAGGGTTCAGGATATCTGCTCAAGGCTGCAGAGGAACTTGCAATGGGAAGGGGTGGATCTGGTTGTCATGGTCCATATAGGTACCAATGACATAAATAGAACTAGGAAAGAGGTTCTGCATAGAGAGAATGAGGAGCTCGGTAATAAATTGAAATTAATCCGTGGATTATTACCTATGCTGCGTGCAAATTGGCTTAGGGTAAATAAAAATTAGAAAGATGAACATGTGACTCAAAGACTGGTGTGGGAGAAGTGGGCTCTGGTTCGTGGGGCACTGGTACCAATACTGAGGAAAGTGGGAGCTGTTACCATTAGGACAGTCTACACCTGAACCATGCGAGGACCAGTGTTCTTGTGAACCACACAACTAGGGAAGTAGGGAGGGTTTTAAACTGAAAAGTGGGGGAAAGGGATCAAATGTGGGAAAGATGTGGTACATCAATGAGTAAGAGACAAGGTAAGGGAGAAAATGGTAATATGGGAAATGAGGGTCAGAGAAAGACAGGAAGGGACAGAGAAAAAAAACCTAAGAATGCACCAAGAATCAAGACCAGATGTCACAAAGAAAACAAAAAGATAAAACTAAAGGCTCTGTATCTGAATGCATGTAGCATTCATAACAAAGTAATCAAACTGATAGCCCGCATTGAAGTAAATAAATATGATCTGATAGCTATTATAGAGACATGGCTGCAGGAAGACAAGGATTGGGTCCTGAACATTGAGGAGTCTATGACATTAAAGGAGAATAGAAAACTAGGTAAAGGTGGAGGGGTAGCATTGTTAATCAAGGAGGGCATTTGTGCAGTTAGAGATGACCTCAGTTCAGGAGATCAGGATGTAGAATCAGTTTGGGTGGAGCTGAGGAATAGTAGGGGAATGAAGTCACTAGTGGGATTGGTCTACAAGCCCCCTGGTAGTAACACAATGTAGGACCAAGTATACAAGAAGAAATATTGGGTGCTGTGATAAAGAGACGGTAATAATTATGGGTGAATTTAATCTACATATAAACAGGAAAAATCAGATTGCCAATAGTAAACTGGATGAGGAGTTCATAGAATGCTTCAAAATAGTTTCTTAGAGCAGCACAATCTGGAACCAACCAGAGAGCAGGTTATATTAGAGTTGGTATTGTGTAATGTGACAGGATTGATTAATGACCTCAGGGTAAAGGTAGCAGTGACCACAATATGATTGAATTTTATATCCAGTATGAAAGGGAGAAAAGTGGGTCTAAGACGAGTATTGTAAACTTAAATAAGGGCAACTGTGTGGGCATGAAAGCAGAGCTAGCTGAAAGTAACTGGGATACTAAGCTAAGGGGTAAATCAATATAGAAGCAGACATGTAACAGGATTTTTCAGAATAGGTATATTCCTACTATTAAAAAAATTCTAAATAGAGGGCCCACCATCTGTGGTTAACTAAAGACATTGATGAAAGCATCAAACTTAAGGAAAAAACATATAACTGCGCAAAGATGAGTACTATGTCAGATGATTGGTCAGAACATAAAGAAAAGCAGACCATGACTAAAAGATTAATCAGGAGAAAGAAATTAGAGTATGAGAGGAAGCTAGCTAGAAATGGAAAAATGGATAGCAAGAGTTTCTGCAGGTATTTAAACAGGAAAAGTTGAGGTAAAGTGAGTGTTGATCCTCTAGGGAGTGAGAGTGGGGAGTTAAGAGTAGATAATAAGGAATTGGTGGATGAAATGAACAAATATTTTGCTTCTGTCTTCATAAAAGAAGATACAAAAAATATTCCAGTAATAGCTGTAAATCAGGAAATGGAAGGGAGAGGGGAACTTGGTGAAATTACAATCACTAGGGAAGCAGTACTGAGCAAACTGATGGAGCTGTGGGCTGACAAGTCTCCGGTCCTGGTGGACTTCATCCTCGGGTTTTAAAAGAGGTGGCTAATGAGGTAGTAAGCGCGTTTGTGCTAATTTTCCAAAATTCCATCAGACTGGAAAGTAGCAAATATAATCCCTCTATTCAAGAAGGGAAGGAGGCAGAAAACAGAAAACTATAGACTAGATAGCTTGACGCCTGTCATGGGGAAGGTGTCAGAGTCGATCATTAAGGAGGTTATAGCTGGGCACTTAGAAAAACACAAGATAATCGGGAAGAGTCAGCATGGTTTTGTGAAAGGGAAATCATGTTTAACCAATTTATTGGAGTTCTTTGAAGGAATAACATGCGCTGTGGATAGAGGGGAGCCTGTAGATGTGCTGTACTTAAATTTCCAGAAGGCATTTGATAAGGTGCCACATCAAATGTTATTGTAGAAAATAAAAGCTCATGGTGCAGGGGGTAACATATTAGCCTAGACAGAGGATTGGCTGCCTGGCGAAAACAGAGAGCATGCATAAGTGAGTCCTTGTCTGGTTGGCAGGATGTGGTAGTGGGTGTCTGTGCTGGGGCCTCAAATTTATAATTTACATCATTGACTTAGATGAGGGGAGCGAAGGCATGGTGGGAAAGTATGTGTGAGGAAGACACAAGGAGTTTGCAGATGGTGAGGGGTAAGTTGAGTGAGTGGGTAAAAATCTGGCAGATGGAGTATAATGTGGGCAAATGTGAAGTTGTTCACTTTGGCAGGAAGAATAAAAAATGCTGAGTATTACTTAAACAGAGAGCTACTGCAGAATTTACAGGTGCAGAGGGATCTAGGTGTTCTCATGCATGAGTCACAAAAAGTTAGTATGCAGGTGCAGCATGTAATCAAGAGTGTTTGTGGAATTCCTTTGTCACTAAAGGAATTGAATATAAAAGTAAGGATGTTAAGCTTCAGTTATACAGGGCATTGGTGAGGTCACATCTCAAATAGTGTGTGCAGTTTTGGTCTCCTTATTTAAGGAAGGATGTAAATGTGTTGAAGGCGGTTCAGAGGTGGTTTACCAGATTGATACCTGGAGTGAGTGGGTTGTCATACGAGGATAAGATGGACAGGATGGGCTTGTTTCCACTGGAGTTCAGAAGAGTGAGGGGTGATTTGATTGAAGTATGCATGATCCTGAGCAGTCTTGATTAGGTGGACATGGAAAGGGTGTTTCCTCTTGTTGATGAGTCCAGAACTAGGGGACACTGTTTGAAAATTAGGGGTCGCCCTTATAAGACAGAGTTGAGGGGAATTTTTTTCTCTCAGAGGGTTGTGCGATTTTGGAACTCTCTGCCTCAGAAGGTGGTGGGGGCGGGGTCACTGAATATTTTTAAGGCAGAGGTAGGTAGATTCTTGTTAGGCAAGGGAATCAAAGGTTATCGGGGGCAGATGGGAATGTAGAACTCAAAACACAAACAAATCAGCCATGATCTTATTGAATGACAGGGCAGGTTCGAGGGGCTGAATGGCCTACTCCTGCTCCTGTTTCATATGCTCATATGTTCATATTCATTAGGAAGGTCTTCTTTCATCTGTCCTCCGACTTTGCTCTTCAGTACAACATGGTTTGTCTTTTTCTATTTGATCAATGCTCCTCCAGAAATTTCTTCCTAAACTCCAAATATGCCTCTTTCCTGCCTCCTGTGTTCTGGCTGTATTTAAATCAAGACTCACCACGACACTTCTCCCTTCCTCAGTTTTTACTGTTTAAGCTCAAACATGCCCTTTTGTTTTGATTTTAAGTATTGTAACTGCATTATATTTGTATTGGACTCTGGCACCACTTCTGGTTGTAGATTTTTTTGCATCTACTGTTACTGTCCTAAGTTTAATATTTATTTCTTAACAGCTTCAACCAATGAAAACTACTCTGTGTTCCTTATTTCTTATTTACTGGACCTTGTTTGTCTTTTTTAGCTAACTTGGGGTGAAACTTTCTTTGCCCTCTGGCATCGGGTGTGTCTGGCAGCATGAGTGGACAATATGGCTAGAAGGCCAAAAATCGGTTTCACAACGTCAGGAAACAAGTTTGCAATCGTCTGCTCTGCCTGTCAAAGGTGGGCTGTGTTTCCCACCAGTGCCCACGGGAACCTCATTGTAAAATGCCTACATATCATTATAAAGCCCATCCCGCCCGAATCAACCCCACACTGGACTATCCGAGCACGCCGGTGTGATTTCACGCCAACATGTTTCACCACAACATCTATAAGGTGTGCATCTGGCAGGCTGCACTCCCAGAGGAACTTGGAGCTGAGTGCACAGTAATATTGCACAGCGCCTGCGAGGGTCACCTATTGGACTTCAATGTTGAGGCACGTTGCTGGGATGGGGGGGAAAGGCTGCCCTGCGGCTGAAGCGACTTGAGCTGGGTGCGGCTTGGGGGGGGTGAGGAATGCCCTGCAGTTGGGGCGAGTTGGGGGGATGTGCAAGGGCTGTGCTGCAGTTAATGTTGGTGCACAAGTACATGCAGGGTGGGGAGAGAGGGATGCGGCCCTGACATTTGGGGAAAGCGTGTATAGAGCGACTATTCCTCCGCAGCTGAGACAGTTCAGATGCAGCTAAATTGATATGCTTGGAGTGGGGCCTCTAGCTTATCTGCTCACTCAAGCAACACAGAGGCATGAAAGTGCCACCAAGCGCTCCAGAGCTTTTCACCTCTCGGGCACAGACTGTAAACTAATGAATGTTTTAGAGAACTGCAGAACAGTTGGATGACTGGGCACATTGTACAACCACCTTGCGAAATCTGGCCATGGAGCAGTCACTGCTGGAGATTCTCACAGCCCCTTGCAATGTCATCGTTCCAGTTTGGACCAGTCTCCCCCATGGTTCAAGCTAACAGTGCAGCCTTGTACTGTGGGTTAGGAGAATGCCTGTGTCTGAGCTGAGAGCACAGCCTGCAGTCCAATGGGCAAAGCTGCTGCCAATCGATCAGGGGGTGTGGGATGGAGGAGAGTTGGGTTTCGGGCAGCCATGCAGTGCACTAAACTCTGGCCTTTAAGAGACCTTCAGACTAAACCAAGAGATGTTCTTAGTACACCCTTGCTAACGCATGTGTCTCTCTCTTTCATCCTTCAGGATGGGTATATCAGGACCATGGAGCCTGGTGAACTAGCTGTATGCCTTGTGGCATACAGAGAGCAGAGATGAAGGAGATGAGAGCAATGGAGGCACCACACCATCAAGAAGAAGGGGTGGCTGGATCTCCCCAACACACCACTACAGAGCCACTGAGGGCCATCACTGGTCGGCATCTGGCCAGACCCAGGGCCCATATACACCGCCTTTCATTCCTGCAGATGAATGAGAATTAGTGTGACCAAAGACTGCACATGTCTAGGGAACTGGTCGGTCAGATCTGCCAGCTACTGCAGGATTTGGTGCCACAGGAACATGGAGGGCATTCATTGCCAGTGGCTGTGAAATTGACCGCAGCGCTCAATTTTTATGCTGGTGGCTCCTCTCAGGGCTCCACAGATGGCCTTTGTTTTTTATTAATTCACGGGATGTGGGCTTCGCTGGCTGGGTCAGCATTTATTACCCATCCCTAGTTGCCCTTGAGAAGGTGGTGGTGAGCTGCTTTCTTGAATCGCTGCAGTCCATGTGGTGTAGGTACACCCACAGTGCTGTTAGGGAGGGAATTCCAGGATTTTGACCCAGCGACAGTGAAGGAACGGCCGATATATTTCCAAGTCAATATTGAGAGTGACTTGGAGGGGAACTTCCAGGGAGTGGTGTTCCCATCTATCTGCTGCCCTTGTCCTTCTAGATGATAGTGGTCGTGGGTTTGGAAGGTGCTGTCGAAGGAGCCTTGGTGAATTCCTGCAGTACATCTTGTAGATGGTACACACGCTGCTGCTACTGTGCGTCGGTGGTGGAGGGAGTGAATGTTTGTGGATGTGGTGCCAATCAAGCGGGGCTGCTTTGTCCTGGACGATGCCAAGCTTCTTGAGTGTTGTGGGAGCTACACTCATCTAAGCAAGTGGGGAGTATTCCATCACACTCCTGACTTGTGCCTTGTAGATGGTGGTCGGGAGGTGAGTTACTAGTTGCATGATTCCTAGCCTCTGATCTGCTCTTGTAGCTACAGTATTTATATGGCTAGTCCAGTTCAGTTTATGGTCACTGGTAACCCCCATGCTGTTAATACTGGGGGATTCAGTGATGGTAATGCCATTAAACATCAAGGATCGATGGTGGATTCTCTCCTTTTGGAGATGGTCATTGTCTGACACTTGTGTGGTGCGAATGTTACTTGCCACATGTCAGCCCAAGCCTGGATATTGTCCAGGTCTTGCTGCATTTGGACATGGACTGCTTCAGTATCTGAGGAGTCACGAATGATGCTGAACATTGTGCAATTATCAGCGAACATCCCCACTTCTGACCTTATGATGAAAGGAAGGTCATTGATGAAGCAGCTGAAGATGGTTGGGCCTAGGATATTACCCTGAGGAACTCCTGCGGTGATATCCTGGAGCTGAGATGACTGACCTCCAACAACCACAACCATCTTCCTTTGTACTAGGTGTGACTCCAACCAGCGGAGAGTTTTTCCCTGATTCCCATTGACTCCAGTTTTGCTGGGGCTCCTTGATGCCACACACTCGGTCAAATGCTGCCTTGACGTCAACTCAACTGGGGAATTCAGCTCTTTTGTCCAGGTTTGAGCCAAGGCTGTAATGAGGTCAGGAACTGAGTGGCCCTGGCAGAATCCAAACTAGGCGTCAGTGAGTGGGTTATTGCTAAGCAAATGCCGGTTGACAGCACTGTTGATGACCCCTTCCATTACTTTACCGATGATCACGAGTAGACTGTTGGGGCGGTAATTGGCCGGGATGGATTTGTCCTACTTTTTGTGTACAGGACATACCTGGGCAATTTTCCACATACTGGATAGATGCCAGTGTTGTAGCTGTACTGGAACAGCTTTGTTAGGGGTATGGCAAGTTCTGGAGCACAAGTCTTCAAACTATTGTCAGAATATTATCAGGGCCCATAACCTTTGCAGTATCCAGTGCCTTCAGCTGTTTCTTGATATCATGAGGAGTGAATTGAATTGGCTGAAGACTGGTATCTGTGATGCTGGGGACCTCTGGAGGAGACCGAGGTGAATCACCCACTCGGCATTTCTGGCTGAAGATTATAGCAAATGCTTCAGCCTTATCTTTTGCACTGATGTGCTGGGCTCCTCCATCATTGAGGATGGGGATATTTGTGGAGCCTCCTGCTCCAGTGAGTTGTTTAATTATGCATCACCATTCACGACTGGATGTGGCAGGACTGCAGGGCTTAGATCTGATCTGTTGGTTGTGGGATTGCTTAGCTCTGTCTGTCACTTGCTGCTTATGCTGTTTGGCACACAAGTGGTCCTGTGTTATAGCTTCACCAGGTTGACACCTCATTTTTAGGTATGCCTGGTGCTGCTCCTGACATGTCCTCCTGCGCTCTTCATTGAACCAGGGTTGATCCCCTGGCTTGATGGTAATGGTAGAGTGGGGGATATGCTGGGACATGTGTGTTTGAGTACAATTCTGCTGCTACTGATGGCCCACAGTGCCTCATGGATTCCCAGTCTTGCTAAATTTATTCGAAATCTATCCCATTTAGCACGGTGGTAGTGCCACACAACACGATGGAGGGTATCCTCAATGTGAAGGCGGGACTTCATCTCCACAACGAGTGTGCGTCGGTCACTCTTACCGATACTGTCGTGGACAAATGTATCTGCAACAGGCAGGTTGGTGAGGATGTGGTGAGTATGTTTTCCCCTCTTGTTGGTTCCCTCACCTCCTGCCGCAGACCCAGTCTAGCAGCTATGTCCTTTAGGACTCAGCCAGCTCGGTCAGTCGTGGTGCTACAGAGCCACTCTTGGTGATGGACATTGATATCCCCCACCCAGAGTACATTCTGCGCCCTTGTCACCCTCAGTGCTTCCTCCAAGTGGTGTTCAACATGGAGGAGTGCTGATTCATCAGCTGAGGGAGGGCACTACGTGGTGATCAGCGGGAGGTTTCTTGCCCCTGTTTGACCTGATGCCATGAGACTTCATGGGGTCCAGAGTTGATGTTGAGGACTCCCAGGGTAACTCCCTCCTGACTGTATACCACTGTGCCCCCACCTCTGCAGGGTCTGTCCTGGGACAGGACATACCCCAGAGATGGTGATGGTGGTGTCTGGAGCATTATCTGTAAGGTATGATTCTGTGAGGATGACTGTGTCAGGCTGTTGCTTGTCTAGTCTGAGGCAGCTCTCCCAATTTCGGCACTAGCCCCCAGATGTTAGTAAGGAGGATTTTGCAGGGTTGACAGGGCTGAGTTTGCTGTTGTTATTTCTGGTGCCTAGGGCGATGTCAGGTGGTCTGTCCGGTTTCATTTCTTTTTTGTGACTTTGTAGCAGCTTGTTACAACTGAATGGCTTGCTCGGACATTTCGGAGGCCATTTAAGAGTCAACACATTGTCACCTTTATGGGATATCACAAGCTCCACCCACAAATGCATCATAGGTTCACAGACTCCATCTTTGCGAGGGCCACACAACTTTGTGCATTTTACCCGGGACCAGGAAAGCCAGGATGCAGGAGCGATTGGATTTGCCCAGCTCTCAGGTTTCCCACAGGTTCAGGGCGCCATTCATTGCAATCACGTGGCCCTCAGATCTCCATTGCAACAAGGGGTCAACTATGAAACCGAAAGGGCTTCCATTCACTGAATGTGCAGCTGGTGTGCAACCACCATAAACCCATTCTGCAGGTTGGCGCACGGTTTCCAGGGAGTGTGCACGAGTTCTACATCCTCAGTCAGTCACAGATCCCTGAAGTCCTCCAGGGTCCACAGAAGCTGCAGGGTTGGCTCCTCAGGGACAAGGGCCACCCACATAGGCCGTGGCTGATGACACCCGTGAGGCAGCCTCAGACTGCAGCAGAACGACGCTATAATGAGGCTCATGCTGCAGCTCACAACTTGGTGGAGCAGACCATCGGGATGCTGGAGATGAGGTTCCGGTGCCTGGACCGGTCTGGTCGAACCTGCAATATAGTCCACAGAGGGTGTCACATATCGTTGTCGCCTGCTGTGCCCTTTACAACCTGGCACTGCAATCGGGAGAGGAGCTGGCTGAGGAGGAGATGGAGGAGCTGGACCTTGATAGGGCTGAGGGTGATGAGGTCCTCAAAGACGATGACGACAATGAGGCCCTCGCACTGGCCAGGTGAGGCGAGTGCACTTGGGAGGCCCTCATAGCTGCTGGATTTGTGGAGGATGATGACGACATACAGTGAGGAGACACCTTGGATCCTCACATTGTATCTGTGAATATTTGACTCCAGTCTGGCTGATGGCAATGCACATACCCTCTGTGGGAATGCTCCTGTCATGGAGACGCAGTGGAGGCCCTAATAGCTGAATTCCAGGAGGATGATGACATGCAGTGAGGACACTCCATAGATGTTCACATAGACTCTGGGAATGTCTGACTCCTGTCAGGCTGAGGGCAGCTCGCTTGCGCTCTGTGATCAGGGTCATATCTCAGAGAAGCAGCCATGCAACTTTAAAAGCATCTGATCCTTTGTCCGCCTTCAGCACCTGACCCCTTCAGGGGCACATTGTCACCAGTCACATATGCTGAAGAGATGGGGCTAGCCCCACCTTAAAGGTGCTGAGAGTACACAGAGAGAATGATGGAACTCTGTGACGCCTGCCCACTACATTCTGGCAGCAATGACCAGCACCATCGAGGACCAGGCATCAGTAATGTTTCCAGGGAGTGTGAGGCTGGACTATTGGTCTGAAGCACAGGGAAGAGGCTCTGGGCTGAGACACCTGCCTTTATCTTCTGCAGGAACCAAGTTTTCACAAATGACTGACACAGACACTGCTCATCGTAACAAGGAGCCATAGGCAGGGAGACATTCTTGGGAGTTTATTTACAATAGTGAACATTATGTACAAATGACTAACACCTGCGCCCAGGCTGTGCAACTACATCACCTTAACTTTTGTCCTTGGTTTTACAGCTGACCTGACTTAGGGGCTATGCTTGATTTATCCCTTATTTTGTTAATTTAGTTTAATTGTTTTAACTCTAAAAGAGTTACATCATCTTAACTTTCCTAACCCTGCCGTTACATCTTGGTGCTCCCCGACATTCACAGCAGAGGTGGGGGCAGCCTGCTGACTGCTACACCCTGTCTGTGATGACCTCAATGGGTGTCCTCTGCAGGGCTGAGACCTGGGAGGAGCTGGTCTGCTTCCTGTTGTGTGGCAGTAGCACCCTCCTTGGCCTGTGGAGCTGGAACCACTGGGGCACAGAAAGAGGAGATTCGGATGGGCTACACACTCCTGGAATCACCTTGGTGGATGGCCCCGGAGTGTGCATTTGCTGCTCCTCCTCCCAAGACCCCTGGCTGACTCCTTGAGGAGAAGGGATAGCCATAGTGAGATCGAGCTGCCCTGCACCCCTCACACACTGTTGGAGACCAACTATGGCACCAGCCTGCGCAGCAGTGCAGGTCTGTTATCCTGGACCAAGGTCTCCATGGCGGCTGTCATCCTACCAGAGCTGACCTCGGTGCGTTGGCATGCTGGTGCTATCAACTCAGCCTGAAGGTGGATGGACTCGTCCATCGTGCCTTGCAATCTGAGGAGTGAGTAGACATCCCTTCCTGATGTTCCCGAGCTTGTCTTTGCAGCTCCAGCAACTTGAGGTACAACCAGAGTCCAGAGGCTCATCATCTGACTCGGACTCAGCAAGTATCTGGCCTCCAGCAGTCCTCTGGGTGCCGGACACGGGGAAGTCCCTGCCTCCACCTGCTGTGGATCAGACAGTGCGATGTGCTCACCAGATTGTGATCCTGAGGCTACTCTAAAGCTAAGTCCCACCGAGGTGCATGTCTCTGCGCTGGTGGAGAGTGTGGGTGACGCTGTGACATGTCCTCTAGAGGTTTCTTCGGGGCTTGCTCAGAGGCTCTGGGCCATGTGACTCCACTGCTGTTTCCCAGATGTGCCTGCGGAAGCGAGGGGAAATAATTAGTGCCTGGGCAGTGGCCTGTGAAACAGGACACATCACTCACAGCATGGTTGTCCAGTGGATGCTGCACTGCTGGACCCTCACTTGGTAGAGCAGCGCTGACCTCACCATCAGCACAGGAACGGTCCAGATCCTCGCCAGCCAGCTGGATGGCTCTGTTTTCAAAGTCCATGAGGACATTGATATCAGGCATTCCTCCATCGGTCTGCGATCTCTCCCTTTTGTTGTGTGCCAGCTTGTCCTGCATGAATAGAGATGGAGAGAGTGTAAGCAGGATGCCTGCCAGGCCAGTTGGTAGGTATACCTGGCATGTATGGGTGGTGAGTGGTCCCATGGATGGGATGAGGATAATGAAGGTGTGTGTGAGAGAGTGAATGGTGATGTCCCTTAAACCGGCAGTGAGTGAGGGCCCTGTGGGTGTGTGTGTGTGTGATGGGTTTGTGAGTGTGTGAGTTGAGAGTGATGAGAAGAGTGACTTACTCTGGTGGAATGGAGGAGATCATTCATCCTTTTTTGGCTCTGGGCGCCTGCTCTTTTGCAGTGTGTTGGCGCTGACCACCTCTGCCACTGTCTCCTAAGCTGGATTATTGATGTTGCTGCCCATCCTGCAGCAAGAGCGGGGGGTTAAGAGGGCAGCAGGGCAAGCCTCCACCGAAGGGCACTCAAGGGATGCATCATTAAATCTGGGGGCTACAGCCTTTTTGTCTTTCGGGGCCATGTCATGTTTGCAGCAGTTGTGGGCTGGAAGCACTGAGAGGTGTGCACGCGGCTTGATGAAGCAGCGAGGCAACGGCGGGTGAATGAGAGTCCGGCCCGCTATCGAAATGGCGTGTCTCCCGGGAATGCATAATTAACCAGACACGGGAAAGGATTGGGATGATACGGTGTGAGAAGCCACCATTGCGGCCGCCTGGTAAAAGGTTATTTTTCCTGCTTGTCACTGCACTTAGTGCAAATCTGGGATGATTCCACCCTTGGTGTTTAGCTTCCCATTAACTGCAAAAGGCCCTTGCCAAGTTGCACTGGCTTCCTGCTCCCCCAAAGCTCCAACGTTTAAAAGCCTTGCCTTTTAATTTTAAATCTTCCCTTAGTTACGCCTCAGCCTAACTCTGCCTCAGCTTCTATTTCACCACTGGTATCACCCAGTCCTCCAAAGCTGCCTTATGTGCATTTCCCTCTCCTTTTGACCGATCATCACTATTCCAAACCTTGGAATAATTTAACTCTCTCCATGAAGGAACAGTCCAACTTCTGTTATATTGTTCCTTCAAAAATGTGGTACTACAGAACCAGTTTCTGAACGAGTACCTTTTTTTTAAGCATGTTTCTTTCTGGGGGGTGGTGGGTCATTTCAAATGTGGGTGATGATATAAAACGGGCCAAATCGAATTAGCCGCCCATTGGAGTCAATGGAAGGGAAGATCTTCCTGACATTGGTCAGAGTCAAAATTTCCCCCAATATGTGATTCCAGCTCCGTGATGTCATCTTTTCAAGGTTTTGTTTTAGAGACAAAGTTTCTCAGAAAAATTGGAATGAGTTTTTTGTTATTCGTTCATGGGATGTGGGCATCACTGGCCAGGCCAGCATTTATTACCCATCCCTAGTTGCCTTAGTGAGTGCCCTTGAGGGCATTTAAGAGTCAACCACATTGCTGTGGGTCTGAAGTCACATGTAGGCCAGACCGGATAAGGACAGCAGATTTCCTTCCCTAAAGGACACTAGTGAACCAGATGGTTTTCACAACAATCAGCGATGGTTTCATGGTCATCATTAGACTTTTAATTCCAGATTTTTATTGAATTCAAATTCCACCATCAGCCATGGCAGGATTTGGACACCAGTCCTTAGGGCATTACCCTGGGTTCCGAGTCCAGTGACAATACCACTACGCCATCATAGCGGCATAATTTTCTCTGTTTGTTGGGCACTTTGGAGGTCACACATGCTCAACAGCTGAGATTTTGATCTTGCCGTCCTCTACCTTTAGATCCTTAAATGTACCATCAGATCTCTAATACCTGGTTACCCCTGCTGCATCATCGGTGGCTATTTGATCAGACACTATGCTCATGTCGTCTGGAACGTCCAGCCTAGCTCCCCTCAATTCACCAACTGCTTCCCAAAGGAAACCCTTCTTTTCTGGCCATGTCTTCAGATCCATCACCCTGTTCTGATCAGCACCTCCTCATTCTCAATTGCTTTGAGATGTCTCCCTGCAGCTGAGAGACAGAAATTAATCCAGGGGACAGGGGTCTCACCCACTGCCTGGAGAGTTGGCGAGGGACATGGGTTGCCTCCTTTGGGGAAGGACTGCCGTATAAAGTGCCAGCCGGACACTTAAGCGATCTTCCCCAGATCAGGGACCCCGGAGGGAGAAATTCCGACCCAAAGAGCTGCCTGCCAATCCGGGGCCAGCAGTTCCTCATTGCCATCAGCACTATCGAGGAGTGGTGGTGGGTTCCAGCAATGCACCCAGCAGAGGCCCGGGGTTAGCAAGGGACCCCAGACCAAGGGTGAGTGAGGGCGGAATGGGAGTCGTGGGGAGGAGGTTTCTGGCTAGAGGTGGCAGGGGGGGTTTGAAGACAGGGCAGGAGATGGGCCTCTCCCCCACCTTCTGATGCCAGGTTCCTCGATCAGGTACTGACAATGAGTTCACCCCCATTGGGTTCCCCTCTTGGCGTATGCCGCACATGCCAATGGTTGAACTGTCTACGAGCCGTCCTGCTCCAGACATAATCGGGCAGAGGCAGGAAGGATATGGGGCACCCACCTCTAGCCCAATTAAATGCCCCCCCTCCAAAGTCACCCCAGGGGAGGGCATTAAATCCTGTCTAACGGGTGCAAGTCATTGCTGTTGTCTGGCTTAGTGTCCTGAGTAGCAATGACATCACCAACAAATGCCATCAATACATGTTTCTCATTAAGTTTCAGGTTGACACTTCCATTCCACTCCACACATATCCTCAGTATTGTCTTATCCATCAATAGCTTCAATCTGGACATATGATATATGGATGGTCATTGATAGTTGAATCAATATTAAATGAATGACATAAAATGTGTACCTTGGATAAACCATATTGGTCAAAGATAACTTAGAATTGGTTCCATTTGATTTCAGTTGTGAGAAACTTAAGGACATAATTAACTTGGTAAAATATTTGGCAGTAGCAAACTGAGTCATCGCTTCCACAGAAGTTGAACATCTGAAGTGTTCCTGTAATGAGGGAGGTACAAATACAAGAAGGACCTGAACACCTGGGGGTGGTTTCCATGACAACAGTGGAGATGATTTGATAGAGGTGCTTAAAATTAAGAAGGAACAGGATAGGGAGTTTGGAAAAGACTGTTTTCAGCGATTGAAGAATCTTAAATAAGGGACATTGATAGAAGATTAAATATAAGAGATTTGGGACAGAGAAAAAGGAGATTTTTTTTGAAAACACAGACTTGTTTGAGGCTACACAATGAATTAGCAGAGTTTGTGATTAAAACAGATATCAGGTTTTCATCTAACTGTAGGTTATGTAGATGGTTAAAGGGCTGTATGAATACGATGGGCTCTTGGGATTAGGACCACAGATCATATGAAGGATAAACTCAACAGTATGTGTTGTAATTTTCTTTCCATTTCCAGACAGATTCACAATTCTTTATAAATGTAATATAAAAGCAAAATACTGCAGATGCTGGAAATCTGAAACAAAAACAGAAAATGCTGGAAAAACTCAGCAGGTCTGGCAGCATCTGTGGAGAGAGAAACACAGTTAACGTTTCGAGTCCATGTGACTCTTCTTCAAAGCAGACCCTTCTTCAGACCCTTCTTCACACTCAATTTTTCAAGCTTTTTGTCAATAATTACTGATGCATTTGTTATATTTTGGGCTTTATTCCAACACATTTTGACTCAATTTCATAGCAAAAATGTTAGGTTCCATAAGCAGAACTAGGGAGCTTTCCTGAAAGGCATGACCTTTGTCCAATGGTCTGACTCCACCATGTTCTTGGGTAAGTGCCAATTAAGTGGGTTCCCAGTAATACCTCTTCTCTCCACAGAGGGAATCATCGCAGAGGACATCACATGGTGCTTCTGGCATTTTCATAGCACCTTTCATGAGCTCAGGATGTCCCCAAACACTTTGCAGCCAATTAAATACATTTGGCATCTAGTCACTGTTGTCACGTAGGAAAAGCAACACTCTTTCTTCAGCACCCAAAATGGGCAGAGTGAACATTAAAGGGTGTTAAAGCCCTGGGCTGTGGTTCTAATTGAGCTCAGCTGCAGAAATAATGAACAATTAGAGGCTTTATGAGATAGGGCCAGACTGCCTGTCATTCAACACAAAAAATCCTTCCGCCTGCCTCCACTCCCTTCCTATTCATCTTTAACAACAAGTACTTGAATTTATACGTCTTCATTAAGGTAGTACAGGTACAGTGTCAAAACTGGCTCTCCAAAAACCTGAACTGTCCGAAAACTGGGCAATTTAATAATGCGCCATGCATCAATTTTAATTGAGTAAGATAAAAACTTACCTGGACAATTCGGCTAGGTGCTACATTGGTGCCGTGTGGTACCAGACTCGCTATCAGCTTTGCTGCTTCACACACTGGCCTATTCCCATGCTCCGGGCAACCCTTAACCCCATTCAACACAACTTGTCCCAAAGTGCCCAAAATCCGGCAAGATTCAAAATCTGTCATGGGGCCAGTCCCAAGTTTGAGACTCTGTGCATGTAAAACATCCTAAGATGCTTTACAGGAGTTTGATCAGGCAAGGTTTGACAGCAAGACACAAAGAGATATTAGGACAAGTAACCAAAAACTTGGTCAGAGAGATAGGTTTTATGAGGTGACTTTAAAAAAGGAGAGAGAGGTAGGGAGGCAGAGGCGTTTAAGTAGGGAATTCTAGAATTTAGGCTGTAGCCATCTGAAGGCCCAGACATTAATGGTGGACTAATTAAAATGGGGGAATGCAGAGTTTTCAGACACTGGAGCTTTATGATAATGAAAGGCAAAGCTCTCCAGCAGCGATACAGAAGAAAAAAAGATGAATCATACAGGATCCAAGTTCCACATTCATCTAATTCTGAAAATAATTAAAGCAGAAGTTTGACTATAAGTGTTGTCAATCAATCATGTCGAAGGACAAAAATCTTACAACCTCGTTTGACAAATAATGGTTCACATATCACCCAGCGGCACATCATAATTAATATTTCTACCAAATATAATCAGCTGAACATCTAGGATAAACTTTTCGCATCCTGGTTCATCCACAGGTCAAAAGACTTACCTGTTCTTACTGACAGCTGAGATTTGGGCTCTATCTTAAGGGCTTTTATCTTGGCTCTAGTTATTTGTACCTGTGCATTTAAATTCACATATTAAACAAAACGTTCCTTGTTTGAGGGATGACAGAGCTCTGCTTCCATAACAGAGTTCATCTGTTTTTAAAAACCTCTAATTAAACTCTCCATTCCAACAAGTCCCATCCTATTTTTCCCCACAGTGGACTTTGCAGCATGAGCATTTTATAGTTATAACTTATCCTGATCTCAGTGTTGCCTGGCAAATACTTTGAAATACAGTAGATCCTCGAATTCCTGCAGGCATGTTCCAAACCCTATATCACTTGATTCTTTATTCTGAGAACCCCACCTACCAAACAGATTTAAAAGTGGCTGTAGCCCTTTTGCCATTTCACTGATAAATCTGCATCTGGGTATCCCATCGCTTCTATTTTAGCATCTGCACCTCTGGTCTAAGCAGTAATCTTGTTCGGATACAACATTTAATTATGGTCCTGTATCCAGTTTAAATTGTACCCAACTTGTCTCATTCGTTTGAGTCACAGCTTTTCCTGCAACAACAAAAGTGAAATACTGCGGATGCTGGAAATCTAAAATAAAATATCACATCTGCAAAAACCCTCCTCAAACCATTTTCTTCCGTGCTATTATTTGTTTTTGTGTGCTTTGTGACTCACAGCAGCTTGCATTTGTTATGATATTTAAGATGGAGGCCCCCAGAGCAGGTGGGGAGCATCAACATACTGAGCAGTGAGACCTGAGAAGCTGACTCAAGTTGCTGGCATGAGGCAATGGTAATAGTTATTACATGGCAGAGAGCAAAGGGAATGATTAGGGCCCAGCGTGCATATATTTTGTTGCATACATTGCTAATGTCCAATAGCCAGATGGTTCAAGCCATAGAGTGTCTGGCAGAATGTATTCATCAAGCCTGGTCAGTGCATTTTGTCATGTGAGGGATAGTTGTTACAGGGACATTTATGGATAAGTTTATTCAATTGTTTCCATGTGATCCATTATCTTAAACCTATGTATGATGTTATAAATGTATTTTTAGAAAGATATAATGGAGCAGGTAAGAAATTCTCCTAACAGTCACACGACACCAGAAATGCTTTTGGTGAACCCAGTTGTTTTAAATGCAAGAAAGGAGCTGCACATTTAAAGGGGTGATAGAAATGGGAGCAGATTTTACCTGTGGGATCTAGTTGACATTGTACTGCAACCCATCATTGCTATATTCCTTTAATACTTTTAATTGTACAGATACATGTGGATTTTTCAATAGATTCTATTGAATCTAGATTATTGAACTTATCCATGTATAGCTATTGACTAAGCAGCAATGAGAGGATTTAATCTGTGAATCTAATGCTTCTGGTTACTGAGAGTTTTGATGATAACTTGCAGTCAATTCCACAAAAAAATTGTTCAAAAAACTTCCTTCGCTAGTTTGAGAAAATGGGATATGTGGTAATAAATTTCCATTTTGTTCTAGTACTGTGACTTACTGGCATTCAACAGCAGGAGTTAATAATTCAGCCAGTTGAGAGACACATCAGCCTTCAACCAGAACTGTCACTAACATCTATGCAATGCTATAACTCAGCATTTCAAATTAATTTATTGATCATCAAGCAGAAAACCTCATTGTCCATTAGCATCTAAGCACAGGCACAATCTGCATTTGTATTTGGTGAAGTTCCTTGTATCCTCAGAGGTTCTTCTTCAAAATATGATTATTGTCATATTACATCGGCCAGCAAATTTATTTTTGAATATTGGACTTGGAGTGAAGGCAACTGATGGGGGTGGGGGAGGGAGACAGCCAGTGATGTGGTTTCTTACAAATTTGCAATCGGTTTAAAATAATTGGAGAGCTGCCAAACAAGTGATAGGTGATTTACGAGACTAAGAGTTATGAATTTATGAAAATTAAATCTGGAGATGTTTCTCCAAGGTTCATGGTATGGTAACTCGTGTTAAGATGTGTGGCGACCTACCGTATGCAATACATATTTCGCCGCTTAACACTGTACAATCATTTTATCTACCATTGATAGTTTAACAATCCTTTTGACCAAGCTAGCAGCAGTCATAATGGGGAGAAGATTCACAATGAGGGTCGGTAGTCTCCAGACACTGAATCTCATGCATACATTGAATCATTCCAACGGGACAAGCCGCTTTCAGCCAGCATAGGGCAGACTCTGGATGCGACACAGTATCTAAATAGCGTACTGCGTTTAAAGTTACAGCTAACACCTGTTGGAACACAAATTATCAAAAGGTCAATCAAATTGTTGTATAAGCACATATTGGCCTTCAAATTAAGCAGATGGGCCCTAAACCCAAAACATTTCATTTGGTCTATTACCACTTATATAAATAGTGATACCTACTGGAAGATAAATTCACAGCCCTGATATTTTATTGCATTACATGGAGTGAACTGTGTCAAACAAAAGTGTAGCCTTTAATCTACCTCCACACTCCACTCTATGCTAAATATTTTATCTTAGTTACATTGGCCTGAACAAAGAGAGCATCAACACAGTATGGTACAGCAGATGCTTTAAAAATGCATCTGAAACTTTGCAGCTGTAATGGACAAATTATTACTATTGGACTCAGACCGTGTTGGACTTCCAGTCCAGTCTTAAGGAAGTTTCAGACTCTAGAGATAAGTTAACTTTCAAGATTTATTTAATATAAACTGTACTTGATTACAAGGAAGCAAATGTGCTTATGTCAATAGGTAAGTGTCAGAAAATCTTTTATTCCTTACCTATTATACTCACACAGAGGATATCCATTGGGTATCCAGAGGATCATCAATCCAGGTAGCTTATGATCAGAAGTAGCACACAAAGATACATTGCATTCTATATTTTTATTTTTATTGGATATAATGTAACTTCAGCATCATGTATTCCCCATATATGGGAAACAATCCCCAGTTCTTATCCGAAAGTTCCTGTCTCCTGTTTATCTTAAATAACTCTGATTTGTCTGTTCCATTGTAGTAACGCTACCTCCACCGCACTTGAATGTTTTGATTTATACCCTACTGAAGTCATGTGACATAAGATTTTATTCTCCAACGCCAGTTCCATTGGAGTACAGTTCATTACATCTACACTAGCTGCATTCAATTCTGCTTATCTTGCTCGAGCTTCTTGTTTTGGAGATGTCTCAGACATGAAGGTCAATCTCAATCTCCTTGACAACATAGATGCTGTGTTGTGCACACTTTCTCTTTCTATATGTGCTCACCGTTACCCCCATATACCAACTTACCCATCAGCTTCTGTACCTATGTCAGGCTGGTAACTTCCTATAATACAGTGTCCTGCACATATCACCAAGAGAATGGCTGCAATTAATGCAGTCAACTGATCACACTGACTTAATGACTGGATTTCTACTGATGTTAATGCAGTTTCTTCACATCATCAGGTCCCATAAATCCACCTGGCCAATTTCTGTGATGATATCAACATCAATTCTTTAAAATTGGGTCATCTATCCCAGTGACCTGTGGGTTAAAGGTACCTCTCATTATTGCACTAAACCTTATAGACAACCACAAAGATCCCAGAGGCCAGAATTTTCCAGCCCCTCCCACGGCAGCATTTACTGGTCCCGCCGAAGTCAATGGGCTTTTGAATGGCCAATCACATCTGTCGTAGCAGCAGCTGCTGCACCCGGACCAGAAAATCCCCGTCAATATCTTGGTCTGTGCTGAGTTATTGAACAGCAATTAAGGTGTTTTAATTGGCCTCAGTATCTTTAGGCTAGAGAAGGGAATAAAATCTGCAATGATTTCAGTCCTTATTGTTGACAAAATTGTTTAAACTGATACTTAATCATAGCTGAGCCACCAAGTTTTCCAACTGAACATTAAGAGCACTGAATACATCTTTTTCAGCACCCATTAACATTTCATACTCTTATCGCAATGCCATTCCCCTCCTTGGTCACTTAGTAAGATTGAAATAAACAGTTTGCATCCTCTGTGTCCTGATTAATCTTTAAATGAGTTTCAAGTCCCATAACCTACCCGTCACAAGAATTTCACCTTCTCAAACTCACCAATCTCTATTCAAACACCAGAACCCATGCAATTTCATGGCATCAGGACAAACGTGGGCAAGGAAACCTCCTGCTGATTACCACCTACCACCCTCTCTCAGCTGATGAATCAGTGACCCTCCATGTTAAAGTACTGTGTGTAGGAAGGGCACAGAATGTATTTTGGGCAGGGAACTTCAATGCCCATCATCAAGAACAGCTTGGTAATACCAACACTGATTGAGCTGACTGAGATCTGAAGAACACATCTGCCAGACTGGACAAGGGAAACAAGAAGAGGGAAAAACCTACTTGACCTCGTTCTCACCAATCTACCTGTCGCAGATGCAACCATCCATGACAGTATCAGTACACATGGCTGCTGCACTGTCCTTGTGGAGACAAAGTCCCATCTTTACTGTGAGGGCATCCTCCATCTTGTTGTGTGGCACTATCATCACGTTAAATGAATTGGTTTGCATCTTCTGTGTCCTGATTGACCTTGAAATGAATTTAACATCCCATAGTTTTACCCCAAGTACCACAGAATTTCATCTCCTCAACATCGCCTATTTCTGCTACTAAGTCTTGACCCAATGTTTCAGAATAGACCTAGCAGCTCAAAACTGGGCATCAGTGAGGTGGAGCTGGCCATCAGTAACAACTGGATTGCATTCCATCACAACCTATAACCTCATCGTCCAGCACATCACTCACTCTACCATCACTGTACAACCAGGCAACCAAATTGGTCTTCATCTGGAGTAGATGACCTCCGTGACCTCCTGGATGCTCCGATGAGCAGCATACTGGGATACGTTGGTAATGTCTCACACCCTAGACACTTAAAACTTAAGGTGATGCTGATCTTGACAGACACTGACAGGGGCCTCCTCATTCCAGTGTGATGCATCCGGTTGGGTTGCAGAAGGTTCACAATTCAGTTGTCAGCTTTGTGTTGAATCTTAGTCACCTCAGGCATTGTCCCTGGGTCAGGTGTAGGTCGGAGAAGTGTTCCTGGAAAACCCTTGTCCGTAGAGCGTTCTGTGGAGATATTTCCTCTTCAAAGATCTTCCCCTCTCTGCAGCCTCTCCTCCATCTCATGGTTGGGTTGTGGACTAAGGCACTGCAACCACAGCTCCCATACTCTGGGCAGCAATTCCTGTGTCCTCCCTGGATTTTCAGCACCAGTTTCCAAAAAACAGTTGCAAAAACACAGCTCAGAGTTTCCACAAACTCAGCCTAAGCGGAAGTAAGTCAATAGCATTTCATCTGCAAGTTGGTGCCTGTACCTTTAAGTAACATTGGTGCTGAGGCCCTCTTGCATGTTCTTTGAAGAATGCCAAGTGAATGACAAGTGTTACATGAGCACAAAGATGAAGAGAGTCACTAATTAGGGTCATGAATCCCACTCTCCTCCCCATTAAGGCCAATTAGCACTGTTGAAAAGCTCATTAACAGCTTGTCAGGGGTTGAAGTTCAAATTTTTAAAGGGTCAGACACCTTACCCACACCTTCAGAAACAGATCGTCTGAAGGGAGATGGGTAGACAATGAGGACCCAGTCATGTTGCCCCTGGGAATCACCTGGTCTCCATAACAGGGTCAGCAGAGCAAAGGGGGACTTGACATTTGGTAAGTGGGGGGGGGGTATCCTTGGTGTTACAAAGGTGGCGGAAAGAGTGGGCAATCAGCACCCAAGCACTGAACCGGGTCAGCATGCTCCTGGCTTCGCAGGGGTAGAAGAGAAAGGGGCAAGGCTGCCTAGAATAATTGGACAGCCATCTGCTCAGAAGGAAAGCTCCAGGTGGCGAAGGGGGTACAACTGTTAGATTTTGGGCTGGGTGGAGTTGAGGAACAACGCACTTTACAAGTAGGGATAAACCCCAGAAATCAGGAGGTTAGTGGAGAGGAAAGAAGTGTAGGAAGACAATGAAGGCCAAACTAACAACACCGGATTGACCATTGAAGATGGGGCTACCTGGAGCTGATGGAAACCAGTGCATCAGCAGATCGCTGCTCTCCAGGAAGATGGTCACAGGCATCTGTTCCTTCATTGTGAAAGGTCTTGTACCTTGGAGCCCTGCCTGTGGCTGTCAAAGTCACTTGAATTTCTTCACTTCTGGCTCCTTCCAAGGATCAGCTTAGTGGCATCTCAAAAACATGACTGCATCTCATTGGTTACTGATTCCTTCTTTTCCAGAGCTGGACAGCAGATTCATTTAACACAGACACAGTCTCACTAGGGCAGAAGACACTGACATTCATCTCCATCGCTGGATTTCCCCAGGTATAGGGCATCAACGATTACACCCATGTAGCCATCAAGGCACTCAGAGCTGGCCAGTGAGACCTATCAGGAGGAAGGACTTCCACTCCCTCAATGTCCAACTGGTCTATGGCCTCAACAAAAGCTTCCTCTATTTGTCTGCTTGCATTTCAGGCAGCTGCCAGGACTCCTTCATTCTCCACCAGTCCAAGCTGCCTCAGGTCTTCAATCCTTTGCCCAAGGTATGTGGATGGATCCTAGATGATAAGGGAAATCCCTTGAAGAAATGGTTACTGACCCCTCTAAAGGAGCCCCAGTGAGAGGTACTGAGGCGATGCAACCAGTGCCACCTGTTCAGCAGAACAACCATTGAGCAGCCCATTGGGCTTCTAAAGATATGCTTCTGGTGCCTGGGGCTGGTAGGGTGTTACCCTGCAATATTCTCCTGCAAGGCTCTAGGTTATTGTGGCGGTTTGCTGCACTCTCACATAACAGGGCTGTCCAGAGAGATGCTGAGGCCCAGGAATGATAGAGCTTATCAGGGGAGGAGGAGGAGGAAGAGGAAATGGAAGGAGGTGGTGTTGAATAGAGAAACGCCCCAGCTGCAGGGCCAGAGGACCACCTCTTGCCACCCTCCAGGAAGTGGACCTTCCTCCTCGCCCTCATGGCCTCCAGCATTAGATCCAGTTGGGCACCGATGAAGTGAGGGTCTGCCCTGCTCCAGGTGCCAGATCCCAAGCTCCCCTGTGGCATCTCACTTCCCTCTGTGCAGTTTTTATGTCTTTGACACAAACTACAGATTTCTGCCTCAGCCTCGATGATGACTGTCATGAGGTGTCTAAATGAGTTCCATACTTCATCTAACCCACTTATGTTTCCACCCCACTGGCTCAGTGAACAGGAAGCCCATCTCCATACCCATTAAGGGGTTACTCCCTGTGAAAATCTGAACTTTAATTAGTTTCCCATCAAAGGCTGGTTTTCTGACCCAAAAACAGACCCAGCTCATTTCCCATTCCCTGGCTAAAATTCGGCCCATTAAGGCCAGCACCAGTTCAGAGACTTCTGGTGCACATTAGGGACACATACACAAGCTCCCCTCATTGATCATGCAGCACACTCCACAGGAAGGGCCTGTGGCTTCTGTGGTGACATCTTCAGCAGTGCTAAGGGCCCAAATTTTATGCCCTGATGCTTTATTAAAAGAGGGAATAAAAAGAGAATACTGGTCCCAAAAAAGCCTTTTCTTACAATTTATCAGGAGAAAAAGAAACAAAATTGGATATTAAAAGTATTCAGAATTGTTTTTATAACTAATTTAAAACAGGTTTTTACAGGAGACTGGATTAATATTTCTGCTCTCAGTGCTGCAGTATATTCAAGCACTATTACACACTGTCAGGAAGAGGCTGGAAAGGGGGCTTGAACCTCCAACCTCAGCTGCGGAGAGATAGAGGCCAGCCACCTCCTCACAAGAAGAGAAAGTCAGAGAGAGAGAGAGAGACAGTTGCTCTTAATCTCTGCTCAGAAGAGACAATGGACAGCTGTTTCTGGCTGGCTTTGTTTCACCTTTCAGTATTTTACAGTTTCTTTTTTTTTGACAAAACCTCAAGGAAGTTGTCCATCCTCTTTTTTTCACTGTACAAATTATCCACCTAGAATTGAGCAATCTGTCAACCCATTCACCCTGTACCTCATCACGCGGTGTCTATTTATAATCCAGAGTAATTGTCCAATTCAAATGCCATCAACAGGCAACCAAGACACACCAGCGCCCTCTGCAGTTAATGCCTGTAGACAATAAAAACATTCACCCCTGTTTTTCATAAATACTGGGAGGTTTTGTTTTGCTAATAACTAATTCCTGGTAAATATGTAATTAGTTATTCAGGAAAGTAACTGTTGATTTTCTGTTACTAAACACAGGTAAAAGAAATGTTTCATTAGACAGAGAATATGCTCTGTCAATATTGTCCCCGGGGCCATGCCCCTTTATTTTTGAAAATGTAACTTATCAACTTTCAACTGACTGGATATTTTGCTACCTGAACTGAAACAGAGAAAACTGTTTAAAATTGCAAGCTCACATTCCAAGGTGAAGGTGAGAAACAAACAAATCACCCTCAGGGGAGTGTGAAAAGAGAGGGCGTTTTAGATAATCCAGGCACCCATCGAAACTTGTAACTAACGTTATGACACAACAGTTGGGAAAGGCTGTTACTTAAAATTCCAGAGGGAAAGTTTAAACAACTGTCATAACCTATATTTTCAATTGGTATGTTTTGAGTTGCAGCTCTAAACTCAGGAATAAGGCCACCAGTTCTCAAGAGGTTTTTATATCAAATTAAATGAGACATTTATTAATTTACAACAAGGTATTAAACGCATACACATGGCTACAAGTTACTACTATCATAACTTTTTAACAAATTCGCAAACTAATCTCCACTAAGACAACAGCAACCCAAAGGCTTTTAAGTAGATAGCAGGCAAAGCATTTTCACCTTACAAATTCAAAATGTGGTTCCTTTGCAGACAGTTGTAGGCTTACAGCTGCCTTGATGTTACATTGCCTCTGCTCTGCACTTACAAACTCCCCTCAGGTTATACCTGGCATTTCTCTTTGAATATAAGTTTTCATTGTATCACCACGCTCTTTGAACTTCACCTCTTCTAACAATAAAACCACTTTCATAGTACCAATTTTATTAGTAATATAAACGTATTGCTTGGTGTATCCTAGCTGGGTGCAAGATTTCACTCCCCTTCTTGAATGCTGTATTCAACAAAATTCAAATGTACTCTACTGTTTACATCTCAAAACTACTATATCTGAAAGCACCCAGATTAGATAGTTTTAATCCAATTAAAACACACACAGACACACCCACAAGCTAAACCTCTATTTAAAAAAATCCTTCCAATAACATTATATACATTAATAGCTTCATGACATTGTTTAAGGAAAAGACATTAGACATGAAATGTACTGGATATTGAAACAATGGCTGCCACAGACAGACACACCCAAAACATCTAGGAAATACACAATGAGGGAAGTATTTCAAGGCAAGGCTGCCCAGCCACAAGAGAGAGCTTGCAAGTGACACAGGTGATGTCAAGAATGCCTTCAGCAGACTGAAGGCAGCTCTCTCCCCCTCTCTCCCTTTTGGGATAAGTGTGTTCAAGAAGCCAACTCTACCAGAAACCTACCAGCGAGCCGAGATCTCACAGTAATTGCAACATCTTCAACATCTGCCACACCAGCTAATCCAAATTGGCTGCAGCGTTTAAAATCTACGGACAATCAGAGGACAATTACCCATATATTCTTTTACCTTTTTTTATTGGACTCAACTCCCTTTATTTCTGATACATGTGTGTGTGTGTGTTGTGTGTATGTGCGCACATGAGTCTACATGTGTGCGTTGTCTGTGTGTCTGCACATGTGTGTGTGTGTCTGTGAGTCTGCATGTGTGTCTGCATGTGTGTGTGTGTGTGTGTCTGCATGTGTATGTGTCTGCATGTGTACGTGTGTGTGAGAGAGAACTCAAATGACTGCATAAGGGCCAAATGTTTGATATTGCGCTTTTATTATTTTTTTCCCTCAGGTTTTGTGGTTAATAAATTTGCTCTTTCCTTGACTCAAGAAAACCCTGTTTGATTGGCTCCTTATTGTGTGCAGCTTAAATAGTTAAATACATTCTGATTTGGAAAAGGCACATTCCTGTAAAAAAAGAAACTTAAAACTTTGTTGTGACCAACCAAGGATTGAATAGAGGGGAGATGGTTCACTCTTTCTCACCTGGTCATAACAATGAATTACAACACAGCAACTGAACTGAGGGATTTGCATAATGTAAACAATCATGAAAGGTAACTCAACTGGTTGATTTTGATCCTCAGATGTTAAGATTAGATTACAGTCTTAAATTAATTTACAAGCCTCTAGAAATGCTTATGTTTTTTAGATTACAGTGTAGTGCGACTATCCACAACAAATAACTGTGATACTTACCTGGCAGGGGAGAGAACTTCATCGCGTTTCTGCCAGGGAAAGAGCAATGGCTATAACCAGTCAAACCCCTTGCCATGGGGTACCTAACACCATCCGAGTCATGGTGAAGGGTAGCGAGCAAGGAACAGGAATGGATAGGACCTTCTTCACGAAGAGGATCCTATTCAAGCTGTGTGGTTTTGAGGCTGCGGATATCTACTGTCTACAGGATTTCCCCAGCGCTGGTTTCTTTGATGTGACCTTCAAGCAAGTGGCAGCTTGTGTCAAACTCCTGAAGGTGTTTGAGGAAAAGAAAGACCTGCCAGAAATGAAGATCCTGATGGCGGAGCCGCTCTTTGTTCTACCGTTGCATCGAGAACGGGTTGCGACGGTGCATCTGTACAACCCTTACGTCCCTGTCGCTGACGGTGCATCTGTACAATCCCTATGTCCCTGTCGCTGACGTGCTCACCTTCCTTACCAGGTACTTCGATAAGGTTGGGAGCTGCACTGAAGTTAAAGATAATTTGGGGATCTGGACATGTAAACGCCAGGTTAAGGTAACGCTCAAGACCAACGGTAAGGGAGCCGTTTTCCACCCCCCTTCCAGATTCGCTATCAGGGGAAGCTGTGGGTACCTTGTCTACGCTGGGCAACCCAAACTTTGTCGCTCATGTGGCAAGTCTGGTCATGTGGCGGCCAACTGCAGCGCCGTCCTCTGCAAGAACTGCAAAAAGGAAGGGCACCAGACAAAAGATTGTAAACAGGCTAAGTGCTGCAACCTATGTGGCGAGGCAAGTCACCTCTGCAAGACCTGCCCCAAATGTTGCCGTACTTACGCACAGGCAGCTAAAGCCAACGAGGGGGAAGCAGAAGAAATGCCTCGTGTCACACCAACCACCAAGGCCCCCAGGGAGAACAACGGGACAAAGGAGGACACAGAGAGAGACAAGGTGGAGGAAAAAATTGAGGCAGCAGACGGCCAATCAACAGCACTGCCCCCTGATCCTCCCACTCCTCAGGAGAGCGAATCAACGGAGGAGGAGGAGGCAGCAGTGGGAAAGCAGCAGGGGGAGTGGCAGCTGGTGAAGAGAGCCAAAAGGAAGAAGGGGCTAAAAAGAAACCAAGCCACTTCCCACACAAGAGTCAAGAGGCGTCTCCTATCCGACACGGATAACAAGAGCAGCAGCTCTTCGGACGAAGAAGTGCCAGGGCGGCGCCAACAGAAGAAGAGGCAAAACGCTAGGGAGTTGGAGGACGAGTCACCCAAGCTCCAGAACATTGGAGACAATGAGGAGACCAGCGCACCCCAACTTGGCCCACAACCCAAAAAGGCCAGTGCACCACAACCCCAGGAATCTGGGAGCAGTGAGGCGGTCAGCGCACCCCAGCTCCAGGAAGCCGGGAGCAGCAACGCCCCAAAGGGGGAGAGGATTGGAGAAGCTTCTCCAACAGAGGACATTTCAAACGCTGCTCTCTGCACGGACCCCCAGATGCCACGCGAGCAGAACATCTCCAATGGGGAGGTTCAGGACGCTTCCCTCAGCCCATCCCAAGTGAAGCAGTTTGAGCACACCACGGGCATGAAGGAACTCTCAGAGACAACAGGTTTGGTAAGCGACTAACTGCTTTAAAATGAGTGTAAAGATTGTATCCATAAATGTGCGTAGCATTAAATCTACTACGCGATGTGTTGCGAGCTTGGACTACCTTGCCAAGATCAAAGCTGACCTGTTGTTTCTGCAGGAGTGTGCGATACCGCACCTCAGCTCCTACAGGCAATGGTCACGATGGTGGGTCCCATGGGCCATCGATCTGGTCGGGAGGAAACAACTCTCGTTCCTCCGGCCTGGGGATTCTGCTGCGGGGAAGCAGCTTCACCGTCTCCCAGGTTAAGGAGGTGGTGGGCGGGCGCCTCCTCGTAGCAGACGTAATGTACAAGAATGCTCCACTCCGTTTAATTAACGTCTACGCCCTGTCACAAGGGGCTGAGCGGCTGGAGGTTTTTCAGCAGTTCCCATTGCTGCTGGCAACCTCCAGGCCGGTCACTCTGGGCGGTGACTTCAACTGCATCATCGATCCGGCAGGACCGACAGCAGATTGGACGCTATGTCCAGATCCCTGATGGAAACAGTAAAGGATGCCAAGCTGCACGACGTCTTCAGCAACCCTGCAGATGGAGCGCAGTGTAGATACACCTGGTCGCGGCCTGACGGGTCCGTCTGTTCCAGGATAGATTTCCTGTTTGTGTCCCGTGCATTCGCAGTCAGATCCAGCGACGTCAAGCCGGTGTTCTTCTCTGACCACTGCCTCCTACTGGCTGACTGCCACTTAGAGAAGGACCAGAGGGTGGGCAGGGGGGTATGGAAGCTAAACGTGCAACTGCTGACCCCAGAGAACATTGAGGAGCTCAAGAGGGATGACAAAGGTTGGAGAACCATGAAACCCCACTTTGAGTCACTGACACACTGGTGGGAAGCGACCAAGGGAAACATCAAGAGGTTTTTTGTCCTCAAAGGCACCCAGAAAGCTAGAAAGGAACAGAGGGAAATGTCCCGACTCCAGAAAAACATGCAGAATCTGCTCTGGCTACAGTCGATGAGGGTCGATATCAAGGAGGAACTCAAGAGGTGAAGAGCCAGCAAGCCTCGCTCTTTGCCTCGGAGGCCTCCAAGATCATCTTCCGTTCCAGAGTCCGCTCTGTAGAGCAGGATGAGACGTGCTCACGTTTCTTCTTCCAAAAGGTACACAGAGAGAGCTCTGTGATCAGCAGCCTGAAGGAAGAAGACGGCTCAGTTAAGTCATTGCAATCTGACATTTTGAGGATTATCAAATCCTTCTATGCCGGATTGTATGATGTAAAGCCCACAGACAGCACGGCCTCCCAGTCCTTTCTGTCCTCTATCACGGAGGTCTTAGATGACAGTACACGGGAGAGTCTGGACAAAGCGCTAACTCCTGACGAACTGACTGAGACCCTTGAGTCCTTCGAGAAGAGTAAAACTCCCGGAAGCGTCGGCTTGCCGGCGGAGTTGTATTCGGCTCTGTGGGACTGGATCGGCCCAGACCTGCTAGAAGTGTACGAGAGTATGCTCCTGGCCGGCTGTATGTCAGAATCCATGAGGAAAGGCATTATCACCCTCATCTACAAGCACAAGGGGGAAAGGGAGGAAATTAGAAATTGGCGACCCATTTCACTGTTGAATGTGGACTATAAAATTCTGTCCACGGTCATCGCCAATTGGGTCAAATCCGCTCTGGAACTGGTGATCCACCCTGACCAGACCTGCACTGTGCCGGGCAGTAAGATCTCTGACAGCCTCGTGCTGCTCAGGGATACGATTGCCTATGTACAGGACAGGGGTGTGGATACCTGCCTCATCAGCCTGGATCAGGAGAAGGCCTTTGACAGAATATCACACACCTACATGGTGGATGTGCTCTCCAAAATGGGGTTTGGGGAGGGAATTCGCAATTGGATCCAACTGCTCTACACTAACATCAGTAGTGCAGTCTCAGTCAATGGGTGGGAATCAGATAGCTTTCCGATTAAATCTGGAGTCAGGCAGGGCTGCCCTCTCTCCCCTGTCCTGTTTGTGTGTTGCATAGAACCCTTTGCTGAGTCCATCAGGAAGGATCCAGGCATAAAAGGAGTGATGATCCCAGGTAGTGGAGGCACTCAGATCAAAGTCTCCCTGTACATGGACGATGTCACCATCTTCTGCTCGGATCCGCTGTCGGTGCACAGACTGATCCACATCTGCGACCGGTTCGAACTGGCCTCGGGAGCCAAGGTAAATCGTGGGAAGAGCGAGGCCATGTTCTTTGGGAACTGGGCTGACCGATCCTTTGCCCCCTTCACTGTCAGGGCTGACGGCCTGAAGGTGCTGGGGGTATGGTTCAAAGGGACCAGGACACACGTTAGAAACTGGAAGGAGCGAGTGTCTATGGTGAAAAGGAAACTGGGAATGTGGGAGCGACGCTCCCTCTCCATTGCGGGTAAGAACCTGGTCATCAGGTGTGAGGCACTCTCGCTGTTGCTGTACGTGGCGCAGCTCTGGTCCATTCCACACTCCTGTGTGGTGGCAATCACCCGAGCCATCTTCCGCTTTATCTGGAGGTTGAAAATGGATCGTGTCCGCAGGGACACGATGTACAAGCCTCTAGATAAAGGGGGAAAAACATGCCCAACTTCGTCCTCATACTGATGGCCACCTTTGTGTGTGGCTGCATCAAGCGGTGCGTAGACCCTCAGTACGCAAACACCAAGTGTCACTACATGCTGAGGTTCTACCTGTCCCCGGTGTTGTGAAGGATGGGTCTGGCCAAGCTGCTGCGGAACGCTCCAAGTAGTTGGACCGTGCCGTACCACCTGTCCCTCGTGGGAAAATTTATGCAGAGAAACACCTTCGACCACAAGTCCGTCAGGCAGTGGTATGCACGTAACATCTTAAAGGCCCTGAGGGAAAAGGAGAGGGTGGATCCTGTGGGATGGTTCCCTGAGCAGACTGACAAAGTAATTTGGCAGAATACCTCATCTCCAGAACTTTCCAACAAACACCAAGATGTAGCTTGGCTGGTGGTGAGAAAGGCCCTCCCTGTAAGATCCTTCCTACACACCAGGAGTCTCACCCCCTCTGCACGTTGCCCTCGAGGTGGCTGTGGTGGGGAAGAGACCGTTGTTCACCTCCTTGTGGATTGTGTCTTTGCAAAGAAGGTCTGGAGAGAGATGCAGTGGTTTCTGTTGAGGTTCATCCCGAGCAGATCTGTGACAGAGGACTCTGTGCTCTACGGGCTGCTCCCAGGGACACACACCGAGACAAACATCAACTGCAGCTGGAGGATCATCAACTCGGTGAAAGACGCTCTTTGGTCTGCCCGAAACTTGTTGGTTGTCCCCGACCGAGTGTAGCAGACTAGCACTTTCCAAGGTCCAGGACTACGTGCTGAGGGACACACTAAAGCTTGGGGCAGCCGCCACAAAGGCACAATGGGGAAGGGTCATTGCCTAAGACCTTTCTGCCACAGTGCACTGAGGAGCTGGGAACTGTAAAGAGCCCCTCAGGCTGTACAGCTTAAAATGTATGTCTGCCAATGATTGTAATATTCATTGTTTGTACTGATACACCTTGTGATTCATGTTGTAAAAGTTGAACCTGTTTGTATTTTTGTAATGGTGATTTAAAATGTTAGAAATGTTTTTGAAGATTTATGAATAAAGTATATTTTTGCAAAAAAAAAGTCTTAAATTAATTTACAAGCCTCTAGAAATGCTTATGTTTTTTAGATTACAGTGAAGTGTGGCTATCCACAACAAATAACTGTGAAAGCAGCTACTTTAAGTTATGGTGCCATTAAAAAAAGGAACATGAATTATATAATGCTTTAATGCGTCTCACACAAAATCCCAAGGTGCTTTATAATGAATAATGTTTTATGCTTTTTCACTTTTAATTGAACAGAGCACAAGAAATAGGAGCGAGGGTAGACCATATGACCCATCGAACCTGCTCCACCATTCAGCACGATCATGGCTGATCTTGGGCCCAGCACTGATCCTTGTGGCATCCACTATTCACTGCCTGCCAACTTGAAGAAGCCCCAGTTATGCCCACTTTATACTTTCTATCCGTTAACCAGTCCTCTATCCATGTTAATATATCGCCCATTGCCCAACTCTCAAGTTCTGCCTAACCTAAGGGGTGTGACCACCTCCTGGAACAAAGTGTCCAGGTAAATCTCCTCCTCCCTGATGCCTCAAAATGTCCACAACTCAGGCTCCAGCTCAGCAATTTTAAGCTGCACAAGCTGCAGATACCTCCTGCAGATACCTCCGGCAGATACCTCCTGCAGATACCTCCGGCAGATACCTCCTGCAGATACCTCCTGCAGATACCTCTGGCAGATACTTCCTGCAGATACCTCCGGCAGATACCTCCTGCAGATACCTCCTGCAGATACCTCCTGCAGATACCTCCGGCAGATACTTCCTGCAGATACCTCCTGCAGATACCGTTGTCCAGGATTGCAGTGCCTTCCACAGATTCCCACATGCTGCAGTCACGGACACCACCAGCCCTGACATTCCTGTCCAACCTTATTTATTTAATTAGTCAATTAGTTAATAATTTACGCAGCTGAAGTAATAGAAAGTTGCACTCACTCAGTTTGGAGACAAAGGAAGAAAATTCATCAACTACTAGAGGATGAAAGAAAATTAAAAACAGGAGCACCTCTTTCCCCTTCTGCACCAAATTCCCAAGTGAACCAAATTCCCAACGACACACAGGCTGGGATTTTCTGTGGCAGCCGGTGTGTTTGGCGGTATGAGCAGACAATATGGCGCCATCGGTTTCACAGCGGCATGAAAGCAGTTTGCGATCATCTGCTCAGCTAGCCAATGGCGAGCTGCATTTCCTGCTATCAGACATCAGGAACCTCATTGTAATACGTCAGCATATCATAATAAGGGCAGGCCCCCAGACTCATCCCCCACCCCACCCCGCCACCCGACTGGATCGTCTACCCACATCGGCAGGAAAACACACCAACGTGGTTCACAATAGCACATAAGCAACGTTCACCTGGTGAGCTGCACTTTGCTTGGGGCTTCAACGTTTGTTTGCCTACCTTGCTTCGGTCAGGACTCACTGTCATCAGCGTCAGTCTTCACAGACAGCACCACACCACGTTTAGCGGGGGCTCTGGAGGAGATCTCTACCCACCAGGTCAGCCACATGTGGGTGGGTTTTCAATGGCTGCAGGACAAAGGCTGTACTGGGGAAAGGGGTTATCCCAGGGTGAGTGTGGGGAGCACATGTTGATCTGTGCAAGTGGCCTCAAGGTGGTGAGGCAGTCTCCAGAGGAGAAGGGGCCAGATAGACAAGTGAGGGTGTGTGTGAGAGAATGGGTGGTGATATCCCTTGAGCTGGCAGTGAGCAAGATGCCAGTGGACGTGTGATGGGTTTGAGTGTGAGAGTTTAGAGTGATGAGATGGTTGCCATACCTTGGCTGCCTAGGTGGGTTCATTCATTCTCTGTCTGCATTGGATGGCCAATCTCTTATGTGCAGCACTGGCACTGATCACCACTGCCACCACCTGCCATGCTGGATTGGTGATGCTGCTGCCCATCCTCGGCCAGAGCGGGGGTAGAGGGCATCAAGCCAGGCCTCCAATGTGCTCAAATGGCATTCCAGCAAAGCGCCATTAAACCTGGGAGCTGCAATCTTTTCCCCTCTCGTGGACATCTCCCCTGCAGTAGTTGTGGGCTGGAAGTCCTGAGATATGTGGGTGCAGCTGGACTTTAAATATAGCGCCTGGTGTGATGAAGCAGTGAGGTGTTGGCGTGGCGGGTGAATGAGAGCCTGCCCACCATAGAAACAGCGTGTTTCCCAGGAATGCATAAATAATATGGCAGGTTTTAGGACGATAGGGTGTGAAAACCCACCATCGCAGCCAGCAGGCTGTTTCACCCGCCCACTATCACACTCAGTGCAAATCTGGGACGATTCTGCCCACTGTGTCTATGTCTCACTCTGTTGTAGTCTCTTCTCCATGCATCCCCTCACACTGTCCAAAACAGTGAAATACCTTACCAAAATGCAGAACATCAAAGATAATCAACTCTGGATTATTACCTGAGCCATTCACCAATTGACAAGTTAACCAGTTGTGAGATACACAATCAGTTCAAGGAAGAATATTGGCCAAGGCACAAAAACAACTCTTTGCGCTTCTTTGAATATTCCAATGGAATCTTTAAATTCACTTTAACAGGCAGACACAAAGCCTCCATTTCTTCTTCTTAGGCTGTCCCTCGGGGTTGAGGATGATTTGCTTCCACACTAAAAATGAGTTCTCAGGTGACTGAAGAGTCCAATGTGAGAGCCTCTGTTTAATGTCTCATCCAAAGGATTGCATCTTCAACACTGGAGTACTGGAGTCAACTAAATAGCAAGCTACAGCTCACAACACTAAAGTTTATGATGGGAAAGTTATAATAAAAGAATGTGCAGAGAAACATAGAACCTTCCTGTCTTTGTAGAATATCAATGATTCTGATACTTGGCTTTGTATATAGTATATTGCTCTATTGGATTAACATGTTCAACACTTAAGGACTTTCATTTTGTGTCCCAATACATTTTTCATTGCTGAATATCTCAGGGCTTTTCCATTAGCTGTTTCACCCTCCCCAGTTCTCGAACATGTCAGCACAACCTTTGCACCCACACAACACACATGTGGCAACTACACTTTGATATACACCAGTTTCAAAACAGACTACTGAGTGTTAACTCCCTGTTTCAACTAAGTTTTTCTGAGAGCATAAGTGGAGTAAAGCTTCTTATTCTAAAATCAATTAGCCTGAAGTGGGTTTCTATTAGGATTAGGGGAAATAAAATAGAAAAGAAAGCAGCAGAAAGAGAGAACGACAAGTGCCTGACTAGCACCCAGATTCTGTTTTAAGAATTATCAGTGTTGTGGGTGGGCTCCCTGAATCTGAAAGGAAACTAAAATTCTTCTTTGGGATAACTGGTTTCTATAATGTACATTCATTGTAAATGGGAGCGAACTTGCATCCACTTACAATCTGTGTGCATTATAGAACTTCAAACAATTTTTTTTAAAAATTCCCAAAATTGCGTTTGCTGAATTCGAGCGCTGTTTACGAGCTTTGGACAGGTGGACCAGATGTGTGGAAGATCGTTCTGGTTGCTCGGTGTAGCAACATCATAAATGCATTTAAAAACAACGACTATGTAATTGTGCAGCATATAGTGACCAGAAAAAGCTATCCTCATGAAGGGAGCAAAATACCATTCCCTCCCTCCCTCCCTCCCTTCCCTTGGGAAAGGTGTGGAGCTTCTTCAGCCTCATCCAAACATATAGGCACATGTACAATAGCTTGATCCTTCAGGTAGAGGCTAAATTTGTGAACTTTTCCATGGGTTCCATTTTTTAAAATGCCAGACGCTCAAACAAACACTCCAAATAGATGAATTAAAACATAAATTTTCATTAAAATACCAGTTTCAAAACTGGACTTCTGCCTTTTCAGTTGAATGCATTGCTGGTTAGGCCTAAACTTATACCAACAAACTTCTTGTGCCAGATCACAAAAAGTGTTCCTGCTTGTAAGAAGAAAGTCTAATAAATAAACTAATTTGATTTTGTGACGTGGGTTTAAAGCAGTAAGTAGCTTGGGCATGGTTTCCAAATCCAAATTAGCACCCTATAAAATCAGCAGCAACTACCCTGCACCGGAACCTGTATCGATCCTCACCACTGCAATTTAAAACCATGTAGAAATGATGGCATCATCTTTTTTAGCAGACTGATGAATCAATCTGTGAATCATTTCTCAATTACACGCAAGGAACATGATGCATTTCCAACTTATTAAACATCATTTGAAGTCCATAAAATTGTCTTGTGCCGAACTGCAAAGATACACGTGGCAGCTGTAGGCTGAATCATGGAACGAGGTCTGTCATTTCCACCACTTAGCAGTCCCGATTCCACATTTCAAAGCAGTTGAATATACTGATGACACAGCGGGTTTGCCGACGCTGGTAATTCATTAAGTCCTGTATCTGGGCCTAAAAATCCCCATCCAGAAGGCCTGAGGCCTGAGGTGAAGGCAAAATTGGACTGGCCTGATCAGGCCTCTTTAGTATTATTTGGGCGAGCTAACAATGTGGGCGCTACCAGAGGGGGCTTGGCCATTACAAAAGGATATATTTTTCTGCAAATTGCAGGAGGAGGCAGCCACCAGAAATACCATGAAGCCGGGGTGAGGGGGGGGGCAGCAGAACTCCTGCTCCTCAGGAATGATTTTTCAAACGTAGGAGAAACTCACCTGTTACTGAAGAATCCCAAGCTGGGCAAGCCCAGCTCTTGCTCCACTCATCTCTACCCAATTTCCCATAAAAGGAGCTTAAAACCGGGTTTAGGTCCCTCATTTGCATATGGAAGGGGCCTAACGAGGGACACCCTGAGAAACGGCCCAATCTAATATCCAGTCGGACATCTTCTGGGTATTCTTTGAGCTCGGGACATGGTCCCCGAAATTGTCCCTCACTGAGCCCTAATATTCATTTATTTCAGTTGGACCAGAGCTGGGTACAAAGAGATAATTAAACCTTGACAAATCATCTGTTAGGCTGCAGTTAGAAGATTGTGTCTAACCTTAGGAGCTCTAGGAAGAATATCAAAACCATAAAGAAGGTACAGATAATGAAGTAAGGTACTACCAGCCTTAAGAGGCTTTAACTATGATGGAAGACTAGAATTTCTTTATTCATTAGTGGTTTCTGAATACTGTAATATCTTCAGTCTCAGTTGAAATCATAGCTGAACAACAATGAAAGCTTGAGGTTTCATTTGTGATATTTAAATTCCATTTAAAGTGTTTTCAAATTGTTAATTGTGCTTATGTTATGCACAAAGAAAATTATGAGAACACCAATTAGGAGGTTTTCTCCTAAAATATGCGCCTGCCTTTGTGAAATGTCTGAACAATTGGATTGTATAAAAACAAAAAACTGCGGATGCTGGAAATCCAAAACAAAAACAGAATTACCTGGAAAAACTCAGCAGGTCTGGCAGCATCGACGAAGAAGAAAAGAGTTGACGTTTCAAGTCCTCATGACCCTTCAACAGAAAGTTCTGTTGAACTTGGCCATAGTTGTAGCAACTTGTTTGCTTGTTATGAAACTGTCAGGTGAAACCATTATTTCAACCAGTAACGAAATGGTCCAGTTTTTTGATGCTCTAACTATGGAGGAATGCATGTTTGACTTCATTGAATCCCACAGCAGAGGAGGCCATTTGGTCCTTCATGCCTGTACCAGATCTTTGAAAGGGCTATCGAGTTCATCCCTGTTCTCTTCCCACAGCTATGCAATTTTTATCCTTAAGTATATATCCATCTCCCTTTAAAAACTATTACATCTGCTTCCAGCGCACCCGTTCAGGCAGTGCATTCCAGGTTGTATTTCGCTGCATTAAAAAAAAATTCTTATTTCACTTCTGGCTTTTTCCAATTACACTTGAGGTAATTTTGTGATCTCAGTCAAATGATCACCAGAAGCAGAGGTTAAACACCGTTACACAAGCAGGGAGGGTGAGTCAGAGGGTGGAATCTGGTGAACTTAGTGCCTGCCGGAACCATGGGACCACTTTCTGCTCAGAATCCCGATGAACTAATTTCTGCACCTTGTTGCTGCTCTTTCCCAGGGCAATGTAATTATCATTACATCAGGTTCCCTGGCCAGTCAGGACAAGGTTGGATGACGTGCCTTGCAAAGCAATGACGCTTCTCGATTGATCAGATCCCCTCCCTTGCAGGACTCACATCGACAGCAGATGATTGCAGCATTCAGGATACCAGTGGGAAGGAACAAAGACCAACAGAATGGATGGAAGACTTGGGATGGTTGCTCACCCCACCCCCCACCCCCCGGGTTCTCAGACTTGCTCCTGGAGGCGGTGATTGATGCGGTAACGGTACAAAGACAAGTCCTCTTTCCTGAGGATGACTTGAGGAAATTGGCAGGAGTCACAGAGGCTGCCTGCAGCCAAAGTTTGGTTGTGAGGACCCCAATCCAGTGCTGATAAAAGGTTTAATGACCTCGTTCAGTCGCCAAGATGAAACTCTGAATTCTAACCTACCCAGCTTTGGCCTGCACAGCACTCTGGCTGAAGCACCTGGAGGTTGGAGGCTGGCACCAATACAGGCCGTTGTTGATGGAGATGCAAGTCCTGATCACAGCATTAGGTATCACACTGACACTTGGCACTTAAATGTCACGGATGTTGAATCAGTGTCACTAATAGATTAAATTTTATGATCTTGATATGCAAGCATGGAACCCAATTTCATCCACATTCAGCACTAAGTCACGTCTTTCCTCTCTCCTAGGCGCATTGACGATGCCAACAAAGAGGATGAGGGAGGAACCTGAGGAATCCTCAAAGGAGGGACAGCACTCAGAGTGTGCACCATTGCACAACTCCTGTGCACCCTCCACCCGTGCAGCTACACCCACTTTAATGGGTCCACAATCAGAGGTAGATAGTATAGTACATGATGAGGAACACATCAGGAGCAGATGCTAGAGACAGGGACAGCAGTGGAGAGTTCCTGTTGGAGAAGGACACTTCAAACTCTACTCGGCTGGACAGATACTGAACCTCAGGGGTCTTAACTAAAAGTATTCTTATGGCTGGGAAATGTGTGCGTTTCTGTCAGAGGTAGTGTGCACTTTTGCATAGAAAATGGAGAAATCCATTTCTATCAAGGGCGCCTTTATGTCTTAGGCATTTTTAATGAAAACCAGCTCCACTGAAAGTGGTCAACCTCATGTAGGACCAGATGTGGCAGACCACCGACTGTACACTGGCTCACACCATGAGCTGCACACGGGCTACCGGTTTACACAACATGAATCAAAGCCGCACCTTGGTAGATTAATGCCACACTGACATGCAGCCAAGTGCTCTCTCGTCTTGGTTAGCAGGAAAGTGCAGATTGGCCCCAAGAGGAGAGATGGAGAAAGAGCTGATAACAGTGGGGGCTGTTCTCAAGGCACCCACTTCTCAGCCCTTACCCTCCCCACTCTCCCCCACCCCACCCTAATGGGGCCCCTCACGCTACCTCTTGCACCAATGACTGAATATGATCCTGCATTGGCGCAGGTGGGGCAGTCCTTGGGGGCCCTCATAGTCTCCAAAAGTCAAAGGGCGTCCCTCAATGGATATCTCATGCTTCAGAGCAGGGGAGTGAGCAGCTCTGTCTCTAGCTCTGCTTAATCCACGGTGGGTAGCACTGCATGGAAGTAATAGAAAGTGTACAAATCAAGGATCTCGATTACGTTAAGGGATTCACTTGAGAAGTTATAACATTGTGATTATTCCATTGATGCTCATTTGAATAAAATAATTAATTTATGCGAACTACTCATTGTCATGCTCTCTACTTTGTTGGGAGCCCCATTGCCCCTTTCCAGTGAATGCAATGAGCATCTCAATGGGGGAAGAAAAGCTACGTTTGTGGTGGTTGACTGCCAAGAGGAGGTTTTGTGGTGATGGGCAGGGTTTGCACATGAGTCTTCATGGAAGGCTGCAATACTGCAAACACACTTCTCAAGTAAAACGTGCCTGGTTGAGGCTGCAACAGGCTTCTGTCCACCAGACTGTATCCGCAGGCACAGCACATAAGGATGCCCCTCCTCCTCTGAGGATGCTAGGAGCTCTCCACCTTCAGTCCTGTGCAGTGTTATGCTGTGCAGGGGAGAGCAGACCACTACAATCCTAGAGACCCTTGTAGGGGCTTATTGGAAGGGTGCCTCCAGATCTGTCAAGATAGGGGAACCTTATTTTCAGAAAGCCTTTGGCCGGTTCTGTTGTCACCCTGGGTGGTGACATGGCTCCAGTCCAGGGTTCCTCACTGGGGTCATCATCCATGTGTTTGAGGACTCAGGGTCTATACTCGATGCAGTTTAGAAGGATAAGGGGGGATCTGATTGGAACTTACAGAATACTGAAAGGCCTGGATAGAGTGGATGTGGGGAAGATGTTTCCATTAGTAGGAGAGACTAGGACCCAAGGGCACAGCCTCAGAGTAAAGGGAAGACCTTTTAGAACAGAGATGAGGAGAAACTTCTTTAGCCAGAGAGTGGTGAATCTATGGAATTCATTGCCACAGAAGGCTGTGGAGGCCAGGTCATTGAGTGTATGTAAGACTGAGATAGATGGGTTCTTGATTGGTAAGGGGATCAAAGGTTACGGGGAGAAGGCGGAAGAATGGTGTTGAGAAACTTATCAGCCATGATTGAATGGCGGAGCAGACTCAATGGGCCGAACGGCCTAATATCTGCTCCTATGTCTTATGGTCTTGAGTGGGTATCTCTTGTCCTCTAGGAGCCAACGGCCAGGGGGTCTGGTGGTGAGAACATCTGAGGAATTTGAGACTGCTGAAAGAAGTGTCATGGCAGCTCCCTTGATATCTGACACAAACTTGCATTACCTCCTTGCAGTGATCATGGACCAGTGAGTGGAAGCCCTTCCGGTTAACAAATACGCCTGGTTGTTCAGAAGGCATTTTGAATGCCACATGAGTACAGTCTATCACCCCCCAGAGCCTGTGGAAATCCTACAAGGGACAACTCTCCAGGAGTAACTAGCCTCATCCAAGCCAAGGTGAATATAATTGAAAGCCTACGCAAACCAGTCATCAGCGACCTGAGTGTTGTAGTGTGGGTTGCAGATTGCTAAATCCTACAGATGTCACCAGCAGATCCCTGGATGGGTGCAGACACAAAGTAATTGAGGTCTGTGGGTCACTCTGATAGTCAAGGCCAACTTGCTTCTCTTGGGCTGCTTTCAAAAGGCTGCAGATGTCTGCAACTGCCTGTCACAAGAGCCTGAGCCTTGAAGTGCTATTGTTCAGAGACACCAAGGAAGCTGACCCTTGGCCTATAGCCTTATGCTGAGGGTATCACCTCCTTCAAGGTGCTGCTGAACATCCATCCCTTTTGTTCTTTGTGGCTATAGAGAAGGCAGCAGCTGCTGCATCTGGAGTTTCTGCTCCTGACACCACGGCTACTGAACTGAGCCAGCCAACTGCAGAATATGTAGCCACCATGTTACAGGGAAGTCTCACAAACAATAAAGTGAGATCACCCTCAGTGCAATCCAAGGTACTTGATCGTGGTTACACAAAGCTGTTGCTCCTAACAAAGTCAATGAATTTAGGCAGAAAGGATTGCTCATGAGTGCTAACCTTTTACTGTGGCTGACCACAGATTTACTGGCTTCAGCCTTTATACTAAACAAAAACAGAATTACCTGGAAAAACTCAGCAGGTCTGGCAGCATCGGCGGAGAAGAAAAGAGTTGACGTTTCGAGTCCTCATGACCCTTCGACAGAACTTGAGTTCGAGTCCAAGAAAGAGTTGAAATATAAGCTGGTTTAAGGTGTGTGTGTGGGGGGCGGAGAGATAGAGAGACAGAGAGGTGGAGGGGGGGGTGGTGTGGTTGTAGGGACAAACAAGCAGTGATAGAAGCAGATCATCAAAAGATGTCAACGACAATAGTACAATAGAACACATAGGTGTTAAAGTTAAAGTTGGTGATATTACCTAAACGAATGTGCTAATTAAGAATGGATGGTAGGGCACTCAAGGTATAGCTCTAGTGGGGTTTTTTTTTATATAATGGAAATAGGTGGGAAAAGGAAAATCTTTATAATTTATTGGAAAAAAAAGGAAGGGGGAAACAGAAAGGGGGTGGGGATGGGGGAGGGAGCTCACGACCTAAAGTTGTTGAATTCAATATTCAGTCCGGAAGGCTGTAAAGTCCCTAGTCGGAAGATGAGGTGTTGTTCCTCCAGAACAACATTGGGCTTCACTGGAACAATGCAACAAGCCAAGGACAGACATGTGGGCAAGAGAGCAGGGTGGAGTGTTAAAATGGCAAGCGACAGGGAGGTTTGGGTCATTCTTGCGGACAGACCGCAGGTGTTCTGCAAAGCGGTCGCCCAGTTTACGTTTGGTCTCTCCAATGTAGAAGAGACCACATTGGGAGCAACGAATGCAGTAGACTAAGTTGGGGGAAATGTAAGTGAAATGCTGCTTCACTTGAAAGGAGTGTTTGGGTCCTTGGACGGTGAGGGGAGTGGAAGTGAAGGGGCAGGTGTTGCATCTTTTGCGTGGGCATGGGGTGGTGCCATAGGAGGGGGTTGAGGAGTAGGGGGTGATGGAGGAGTGGACCAGGGTGTCCCGGAGGGAGCGATCCCTACGGAATGCCGATAAGGGGGGTGAAGGGAAGATATGTTTGGTGGTGGCATCATGCTGGAGTTGGCAGAAATGGCGGAGGATGAGCCTTTGAATGCGGAGGCTGGTGGGGTGATAAGTGAGGACAAGGGAGACCCTATCATGTTTCTGGGAGGGAGGAGAAGGCGTGAGGGTGGATGCGCGGGAGATGGGCCGGACACGGTTGAGGGCCCTGTCAACGACCGTGGGTGGAAAACCTCGGTTAAGGAAGAAGGAGGACATGTCAGAGGAACTGTTTTTGAATGTAGCATCATCGGAACAGATGCGACGGAGGCGAAGGAACTGAGAGAATGGGATGGAGTCCTTACAGGAAGCGGGGTGTGAGGAGCTGTAGTCGAGGTAGCTGTGGGAGTCGGTGGGTTTGTAATGGATATTGGTGGACAGTCTATCACCAGAGATTGAGACAGAGAGGTCAAGGAAGGGAAGGGAAGTGTCAGAGATGGACCACGTGAAAATGATGGAGGGGTGGCGATTGGAAGCAAAATTAATAAATTTTTCCAAGTCCCGACGAGAGCATGAAGCAGCACCGATGTAAACATCGATGTACCGGAGAAAGAGTTGTGGAAGGGGGCCGGAGTAGGACTGCAACAAGGAATGTTCCACATACCCCATAAAGAGACAGGCATAGCTGGGGCCCATGCGGGTACCCATAGCCACACCTTTTATTTGGAGGAAGTGAGAGGAGTTGAAGGAGAAATTGTTCAGCGTGAGAACAAGTTCAGCCAGACGGAGGAGAGTAGTGGTGGATGGGGATTGTTCGGGCCTCTGTTCGAGGAAGAAGCTAAGGGCCCTCAGACCATCCTGGTGGGGGATGGAGGTGTAGAGGGATTGGACGTCCATGGTGAAGAGGAAGCGGTTGGGGCCAGGGAACTGGAAATTGTTGATGTGACGTAAGGTGTCAGAGGAATCATGGATGTAGGTGGGAAGGGACTGGACAAGGGGAGAGAGAAGGGAGTCAAGATGACGAGAAATGAGTTCTGTGGGGCAGGAGCAAGCTGAGACGATCGGTCTACCGGGGCAGTTCTGTTTGTGGATTTTGGGTAGGAGATAGAAGCGGGCCGTCCGAGGTTGGGCGACTATCAGGTTGAAGCTGTGGGAGGGAGATCCCCAGAGGAGATGAGGTCAGTGACAGTCCTGGAAACAATGGCTTGATGTTCAGTGGTGGGGTCATGGTCCAGGGAGAGGTAGGAGGAAGTGTCTGCGAGTTGACGCTCAGCCTCCGCGAGGTAGAGGTCAGTGCGCCAGACAACAACAGCACCGCCCTTGTCAGCGGGTTTGATGACAATGTCAGGGTTGGACCTGAGAGAATGGAGTGCAGTAAGTTCAGAGAGAGACAGGTTAGAATGGGTGAGAGGAGCAGAGAAATTGAGACGACTAATGTCGCGCCAACAGTTCTCAATGAAAAGATCGAGAGAAGGTAAGAATCCAGAGGGAGGGGTCCAGGTGGAGGGAGAATATTGGAGATGGGTAAAAGGATCCGTTGAACTGGGAGAGGACTCCTGCCCAAAGAAGTGAGCCCGGAGACGAAGACGGCGGAAGAAGAGTTCGGTATCATGCCGAGCCCGAAATTCATTGAGGTGAGGGCGTAAGGGTATGAAACTAAGTCCTTTGCTGAGCACTGAACATTCAGCATCGGAGAGGGGAAGGTCAGGGGGTATAGTGAATACATGGCTGGGGCTGGGATTGGAAGATGGGGTGGGGACGGAGGGACAGGCAGGGGTGGAGGGTCCTAGATGGGTGCTGGTGTCGATAAGTTGTTGGAGCTTGCGTTCCTTAGCACTTGTTCTATTGTACTATTGTCGTTGACATCTTTTGATGATCTGCTTCTATCACTGCTTGTTTGTCCCTACAACCACACCACCCCCCTCCACCTCTCTGTCTCTCTATCTCTCCGCCCCCCACACACACACCTTAAACCAGCTTATATTTCAACTCTTTCTTGGACTCGAACTCAAGTTCTGTCGAAGGGTCATGAGGACTCGAAACGTCAACTCTTTTCTTCTCCGCCGATGCTGCCAGACCTGCTGAGTTTTTCCAGGTAATTCTGTTTTTGTTTTGGATTTCCAGCATCCGCAGTTTTTTTGTTTTTATTTCAGCCTTTATACTGTTGCTATTACGTCAGTGGGTTCCTGATCTGCACTCACCTTCTCCAACCCAGCAAGGTGCAGACCTTGGTGCAGTGTGGAACCCATGCACCAACTGGGAAAGAAGGATTCAAGGGTTATGGATGCCTTTTTAATTGGTTCGATTGTTTCCCCACTAGACCCAAGGGGGTTCCTCTCTGGACTCAGAACCCATTCCAGGAAAAGCCGGAAGAGGATGGAATGACATTGGGATCCAAACTCATGTCGATTTCATGAGATTTAACTCTCCGCATGCACCAAAACCAACCTCCACTTGGCTGAGAAAATTCCAGCCAGAGTGTGGGTCACCCTGAACTTTTCTGATAGTCACTGGTTAAACTTAGCTGTTCATGTCCCAACTTCTCAATCAGTTATAAAGTGGGGTATGGGCATCTTTAGAGTAGATGAAAAATTAATTAAAAGTGGTCAAAGTATTTTTTTTTTTAATATCCCTACTAAGCCTGGCACTTCAACAATGATTATGCTGCAATCTTATTCAGAGCAATCCCATTGAATCTTTGTATAAATTGTCATATGACTTCAATACCCATTCAGAAGAGTTTAACTAAATGGAGAAATTTGTGAAGTGTATACTGAACCTATAGCAGGAGGAGTAGGTCATTCAGTGCTTCACATCTGTTCTGCTATTCATTGAGGTCATGGCTGACCTGTACCTTAACTTAATCCACCCACTTTGGTTCCATATCATTTTACCCTTGTCCAGCAAAAAAAACTTGTCAATCTCAGAATTAAAATTATAGATCAACTACTGCTTTTTGTGGGTCATTCCACACTTCTACTGCCCTTTGCACGAAAAAGTGCTTTTAAGCTTCTCTATGACACAAACAAAATTTAAGAATGAAATGATTTTCTTCAAAAACAGCCCAAATGTGATGAGTGAAAAGACACTATTAATATGGGCAATCGAGCAATCCTTAGCCTCCAGGTTAAACATATTGCTGTGCAAAGCACCAGGTCCCACAGGTGAAGAAAGACCTGAGGTTTAACTAAGCTAGCTTTCTCCTGCCAGGTCACCAGCTGATGTCCAAAGTTGGCCTCAGCACTCACACTTTCCATCAGCAGTCACTGGATAGCAATCAAGAGCAACTATGCTGCCTCATCTTTCTCGAATCCTGAGGCAGCACTGCCTGCTCTCGATTACTATCCAGTGACAGCTGCTGGAAAGTGCACACGAATCTAGGCTGAGAATTGAGCCAGCAACCTTCACTATCATAAATGATAGCTCAGGTACATCACATTTCTACGGTCAACATCAATGAATCTACAAGATGGGTGAGATTGGAAAAATAAATAAACAACACAGAGTATAAAATTATGGACATTATGGTAAGCCTTAATCACTGATTAGGCCTCATCAAGGGCAGTGTGTTCAATTCCGGGTACCACATCTTAAGAAGGTTGGCAAGACCTTGGAGACGGGGCAGAGGTTGATCAGAATGGTGCCAGGGATGAGGGACTTCAGTTATGTGAAGAAGTTGTGATTATTTTCCTTAGAGCAAAGACAATTAAGGGGAGATATAATAGGTGTTCATTCCAGAGGGTTTTAAGAGGGAAAAACTATTTCCACAAACAGGATAGTTGATAGCCAAGACATAGATTTAATATCATTGACAAAAATCCTAGGTGGGGGGGGAAGTGAGTTTTTTTTTTAAAAACACAGCAAGTTGTTACTGCCTCAAAATGTGGTGGCAGCAGATGCGATGGTAACTTCCAAGAGGGAATTGCAGATATACTTGAAAGTGAGAAAGTTGCAGGGCTATGGAGAAAGAGCAGGAGTGAGAAACTAATTGAATAGCCCTTTCAAAGTGCTGGGTCAAATGGCCTCATTCTGTGCTGTACAAGTGAGAACATGATTTCAAACCTAAAAACCCCTGATGGTAATCTAAATTTAATTTGTACAACCACAGCAGGCATTGCCCATAAGGCATGAAAAAATGTTGGCAATTTTTCAGCAGTTCCAGACAACAACTTTCCAGACATGGTAGATCACGTGCATTAAATTTGCTTTTTAACAGTAGAATACACAAAACACTTGGCACAATTAGTCAATAAAAATCTGGTTTGTACAATTCCTTTTTTTTTTGCTACAACTTTTTACGAACCTGAATTACAGGAGGGAACATGCACATTAAAAACTTGGGTTTAGGAACCTACCCTGACCAAGGCAGCAAATAGGCTAACTCCACTTGCGTTTCCCAGTAACTTAACTGAAACAGAAAACACAAGAATCATGTAAGTCCATTCATGGAAACTTAGTATAATCAAAGGAAGAGTGAAGATGTGTTTGCTCAGGGACGGGGGAGAAAAATAGATGACTACTTAGAAGGAAACTGTAAAACAGGGTTTTTGTAATAGTGGTTGTATGGGGTGGAAGTCTTTCTGCTGCAAACTCTTCTTGCTGATTGCAGAGCTGGACACATTCTGACTGTTAAAACATTTGAAAGATTCTTGAAAAAAAAAGTTCTCCTCTTTTTGGGCTTAAATATGATCCAACTTAAAAATAAAGAACACAGGTGGCACATTTCATCTTTCTTAAGATGAGAAAGCTCACCCGCTCCATTAAACTCACCCTCCTATAGACACGTCAGCTCTTTTTCATGGGGCGTGGGTGTCGCTGGCTAGGCCAGTATTTTTATTGCCCATTCCCAATTGTCCTCAAAAGGTTCTAGGGTTTTAATCTCAGTAAAGTGACAGATTCATCAGTTGTCTGTGTAGGCTTCTGAATCGCCCTCCGTTGCTAAAGAATTCTCCAGGGTCATTTTATGCCTCCACCATCTGCAACCACTATTTTTTGTTACACTGGTTACTGCATAAGGCAGGCAAACCACTTTCACAGCATACTTGCTACAAGAGGTGGGAATTGTATGAAGCTCAGGAAGAAGTACATTTGATGTTAGTATTGCACAAGTCTTAATCTACTGTGTCAGGCTGTAAAGAGATTTTTTTTCCAATATTACTGTGGGACACTGTGAAGCAGGTTTATGGAGGCTGTGTGCAGGTTGCGCGTGTGTGTGTGTGTGTGTGTGTGAGAGACCAATTTAATTAAGCTGAAGACAGTCAGACTGAAAGGTTTAAATCAAAGGGGTTAGGTATAAAAGCAGGTATTTTGAAGTGGAGATGGACGAGCTAAGATGGGATCCCTGTAGATACAGCGTCAATAGGAACTTGCATCAGGAGATAGATGAGGAGTTGAATTTTTAGTTGTTAAATTTCAAAGACATGGCAGGAAGTTTTACAACTAGCAAAGATCATAAACAAATAAAACAAAGTAACAAAGTTAAGTTTATTAACAAAAACAAAATTACCTGGAAAAACTCAGCCGGTCTGGCAGCATCGGCGGAGAAGAAAAGAGTTGACGTTTCGAGTCCTCATGACCCTTCGACAGAACTAGGTGAATCCCAGGAAGGGTTGAAATATAAGCTGGTTTAAGGGGGGGGCGGGGGGGTGTTGGGTGGGGGGAGAGGGAGAGAAGTGGAGGGGGGTGGTGTGGTTGTAGGCAAAAGCAGTGATAGAAGCAGATCATCAAAAGATGTCACAGACAGAACAAAAGAACACATAGGTGTCGAAGTTGGTGATATTATCTAAATGAATGTGCTAATTAAGAATGGAGGGTAGGGCACTCAAGGTATAGCTCTAGTGGGGGTGGGGGGAGCATAAAAGTTTTAAAAATATTTAAAAATAATGGAAATAGGAGGGAAAAAGAAAAATCTATATAATTTATTGGGAAAAAAAACAAAAGGAAGAGGGAAGAAACAGAAGGGGGGTGGGGATGGAGGAGGGAGCTCAAGACCTAAAGTTGTTGAATTCAATATTCAGTCCAGAAGGCTGTAAAGTGCCTAGTCGGAAGATGAGGTGTTGTTCCTCCAGAACAACATTGGGCTTCACTGGAACAATGCAGCAAGCCAAGGACAGACATGTGGGCAAGAGAGCAGGGTGGAGTGTTGAAATGGCAAGCGACAGGGAGGTTTGGGTCATTCTTGCGGACAGACTGCAGGTGTTCTGCAAAGCGGTCGCCCAGTTTACGTTTGGTCTCTCCAATATAGAGGAGACCGCATTGGGAGCAACGAATGCAGTAGACTAAGTTGGGGAAATGCAAGTGAAATGCTGCTTCACTTGAAAGGAATGTTTGGGCCCTTGGACGGTGAGGAGAGAGGAATTGAAGGGGCAGGTGTTACATCTTTTGCGTGGGCATGGGGAGGTGCCATAGGTGGGGGTTGAGGAGTAGGGTTGTGATGGAGGAGTGGACCAGGGTGTCATGGAGGGAACGATCCCTACGGAATGCCGCAGGGGGGGTGAAGGGAAGATGTTTTTGGTGGTGGCATCATGCTGGAGTTGGCGGAAATGGCGGTGCTGCCAGACCTGCTGAGTTTTTCCAGGTAATTCTGTTTTGGTTCCAGAGATGTGCTTGCTTGTTCCAGAAAGCGAGATTTTGTTACAAGCCTTGGATTTCCAATTTACAGTGAGAGGGAGAGAGAAGATTGTGAAATACTTCCCTTATAGCAACAGTGGGTGCCTTACTGTAATATTACTGGATGTTTTGTAGATTAAGAATCTATTAGGACTGTTGCCTGAAAGGGTGTTTTTTTGAGTCTAGTTAAGTCGAAATCTTTTGGGAAATGTTATAAGGCTAAATGTAACTGTAATCTTGTGTTTAAGTTTTTTTTTATTAATGTTTTAATATTTAAAATCTCCAAAAGTGGTAGTGGAATCTTTACTTCTGACTTCAGGTGACCATAACTTCTTGTAATAAAATACAAATTGCAAATCAATGTGATAGCCTGACCAAGTTTCCCTTTGGGGTTTGGTCAGCCCAGCAAATACCACCTGCCATATCATAAAAAGGCTAAGATCAGCCAAAACATTGCTAGCAAGATAAGCAACCCAAATTTGATCGGTTCTCTTGATGTCAGCTACATTCAGCTACTGCTGGATTTTACAGTGTCTACAATTCACGCAGCTGGCCTTTTTATACATCGAATGGACAATTTGTGTCTAACATAGTTCCTATATTTTTTTGCGCTGGTTCATATGACCTGTCTACTTTACGCTGAGATAACCCAATCTGGGTGAGGGAAAATGGGGGTATTGAAAAGAGAGACACTTAGCTCCTGTACATGGTGGACATGCACAAGTACATCTGGTCCAATTTGTCCACGTTGAGTGAAGACGACAAAGACAAATAAAGGAATATAGAATAATTTAGGGCTTCTACCAGTGTGGGTGTAAGATCATTTCAAGTTTAGGAGTTATTTTTACCTTGAAGGGCTTTTTCATTCTCCAAATATGATTGGAGTCCAACCTAGTTTGATAGGTTCTGTGAAGGAAAGTGGCTGAACATACGCAAGGTTGCAACAGATAGCGTGGACTGTTCTAACTCAATGAAGGCTAAAACAGGCTCTAGCAGCTTGGCAGTCCATTTTATCCCTTGCCTGAATGAACTATTTGCAGCCAATCTGCAACTGCCTGCTTTATCTCCCCATCAAAGTTGAAAGTGTCACCCATGGTTCCTACACCATGTGCTGTTTGACTCTAAGGTCTGCACCAAAGGTTAAATTGAAGCCAACTACTTCACAATAAACTTAACTCAAGCAAATCAAATCCCACTGGGATAGATTTTAATTTGTGAAGAACACATCATTCAAAGAATGATAAGTCAGGATAGTCTATCTTTCATTTCATATCCTTAATATACCAAAGTAGTGCATGATTTAGGAAGGGGAGGCCCTGCATAAAAGACTGACAAACTGCCAAGATTGATGTTTCAGTGATATTGTGGTAAAAGTAATGGTAAGGATATCAGCATTCACCATTTTTAGTGTAAATCAGATAGCAATTTCCAGCGACCACATGTGAATGAAGGAATCAGGAAGTTGTTGTGCGAGTTGCCCTGCTCCTCATAGTTGCACTATAACTATGAGAGACTCGGCACAGTAAACACATGGAAGGGTGTGAAGTTGGGTGCCTGAGATTCACACTAAATTCACTGGAAAAAGTTAACGGCTTATCCTTTCCAGTGTATGTATATTTTTCACAGGATAATAAGTCTTAATTACTGTCAAACCTCTCTAGGACTGAAAATTAACTTTTTCCAACTGTGGAATCTTAATCCAGAAGCTTTTAATTGTAGCTGGAATTTTTTGAAATAAACATTCCTTTCCTATTTTTCCTTCTGTACTCTGAATCCCATATTTATTTTCCATTCTATTTTGTTTTTTGTGCCTGATGTCATTGAATTAAATATTCCAACTGTTACGTCCTGGTTCAGATTCTGCGTACCTCATTAATGATTCTTCAATCTGATTTTGTTAAGGAGTTACAGTTTCTTGCCCTGTGCGTACAGGTCCCAGACACCCTCATAGAGGGTGACACACAAAACTCCATAGAAGTCTGTGCGCAATAACAAGTATAATGAAGAGTTGGTGCTGTTTGCTCGTCATTCACTGTAAAACCTGGCCCCATTATTGTTAGTTTCAGTTAAGCCTAAACTTTCGTACACATGTGAAAAATGCTCCATATGCTGCCTCACAGATGCTAGGAACAGAACTGCAGTACAATAGGGCCGCTCAATCCGAACAAAAACTTAAAAACACTTAAAATATTGCTCTAACATTTTATTGCAACTCTTTAAAACAATGAAATGTAACAGAAAGGAAATAATAAAATTACATTAAGAAAAGCTATTTATTGCAATGGCAATTACAAAGAGCATAAAAACAGCAACTAGGAACTTTACAAAACCACGAGCATAGTTCAGCGGTGTGTGAAAGATATCTGAAGCCGATTTTTTCTTAAAAAACACATAGCAAAGATATAACAGAAGCACAATTTACTGGGAGGAATATGTCTGCATTGGTCACTTCCTAAATGCCATGGATTCTGTAACCAAAATGATCTCAGCTTAACCTCAGAGGCAGGATTAAGAATAGCTCCAAAATTGACCGTATGAAATGCAGTCACCATCTAGAGTCTAGTACGATGAATATGTGCACTATTTGCATAATTCACATCTGCAGATAAAAAGTGTACAACTTAAGGTCAATCAACTGGAAGTCAAGTTCTCACATTTTTATCAACTGGAAACCAAGTTCTCGCATCTTTATCCATGTGTAGTATCATCTTCCACAAAATCTTTAGCTTGTTCAGCTGTGATCACATCAATGTGACTGACCTGTTAAAAAAAAAGCATCAGCTTTACTCAAAGCAACTACAAAAAGAACAAGGTATACATAAATCTGAACAGAGCTTTTGTACTATTAGCATTGTAACTGAAAGAAAACATTAAAAAGGCAGACAAAATAATACCATGAAGGAAGTTCTACACAGATAGGCAAGTAAAACAAAAGAAATGTGCAATCCTTTAAATATTGTAGCAGTAAAGTTAATGTGCTGTAATGTTTTTTGTGGCTTTTCTGCTATTTTATTTTGTCACCCACGAAAAATGGGATACGGGTGTTTCATCACAATTCGCTGTTACTCCTAAAAAGGGGAAGAAATTCTCCACCAACACACAATTTAAACGGCTTTTCAAACAAACAACAACAACACCAAGCTGCTAAAAGAGTAACTGGGTAATTTACTGAAAGATTCCTTAATACAAAATCTCCTAAACTAAAAGTATATTTAATCCACTTAAAAACCGACTGGCATAAATTCAACAACCAGCACCATTTTTTATATTTCGGAAGACAAAATCAAATTCCAAATGCATTCTTATCCAAAATAATCAGTAAATCAATTATGCAATGTATTCACTTTTCCATGCTACAATTAAATAATTTTCTTACAAGAATAAATGTAACATCCATATCGTAAAGAATAAAGATGATTTCTTTTTGCTGCAGGTACGAAAATAATTAACATAAAGGTTCTTTGTGTATGTAAATCTGGTGAACATGACATTATGAACATTCAAATCAAAATGGCAGCAAGAGTGGTTGGAGGGATAGTGAAAGAGCTCAGGTACGTGCATCCTATGATATGTGATCCTACCCTAGCCCACATGCTGAGCCTCTTTTCTTAAGAAGGCAATTCTTACACTGAATTAGGTGCAGGAGAAGGAATATTAAAAGTGTTTCCTGGGGTGTAGTGCTTTAAGTTCCAACTCATTGTATTAGTCAGTAGCAGGATTGAGATATTCAATTACTATTTACCATAAACTCCTGTTTAAAACTATCCTACTATTCAGCTGAGACCAAAGATTGCTGCTCCAGACATAAAGAGGTAATGCATAGGAGTTGGACCAGCCTTTCTCAGGGAGCTGAACAAGGTTCCAGTCCATCTCCTTGACTAAAATATATACTCAGTGTGGAGGGACCATTAGAGACAAGGGTTTCTTATTCTTAAATTTAGCTGCTCAATATCATGGCTAGCATCCAATTCATATGGGGATTGGCAGACAAAAATCTATTGCAAAACTATACTAATGTGAGCAAACTTTAGCTAATTATTAGCATGCAAACTGTCTGGATTAACTTGTCCTTGGAAGCCTTTCTCCTTTCAAGGAAGTGGCTGACTTCTTAGGGCCTCTTCCTACGCCCCTCACTTTCTGGTGCACCTTATTAGTATGATCCAAAAGTACAAAAATATTCCCAGTTTAAAAGATTTTTTTTTTTTAAATTGACCAAACAGCTTTCTCAATAATCCAGAACGTAAAAATGAATAGATTATGCCATCCAATTCACATGATGTGAAATTACCTTATTCCTGAACTTCACTCCATAAAACTTGTCTGCTGATTCAAGCAATTCTGGCCTGAATGTGGTGGTAATGAACTGGGCATGTGCAGAGAGTTCAGAAATCATATCTATTGTGTAAAACATGAAAAAAAAATTACAAGTGAAGAAAAGATGAGCATGATTACACTTATAAAAGCATCAAGTAACGAGTAAGACTACTACACATTATAAAATAAACTAACCCTTCAAGGGTGGACCTGACACAGTGTATCGGGGTACCACTTTTCAGCTGGGCTGAAGTATTTATTAACTCCAACACCTGGGCACAGTCACTGGGAGGGCCATAATGGCGGTATGACTGCCAGATCGAGCAGATCAAACCAAATCGAGTAGATCAAATTTGAGGTAACAAGTTTGCAAGGTTTGGCTGTTAAGTGCCTGAAAAGCAAGGGAACCCATCTGTCTACTTTATCTGGCTTTCAATGTGATATGTGAAGCCATAAATGTACATCCAGGATCAGGGTCTTCACTAGTGGACCCGTAACAACCAAAAATCATCCACTGAATTGATAGAGGACTTCATCAAGTTATTTAAGTAGCACTTCTTTTGCCCAAATTCTCTCTCAAGCCACTCAACCTCCCTCACCAAATGTATTGGTTTCTGCTATGGAATTCCCTCCTTGACACAGGGTACCAAGCCTCTCTATTACCCTAATTTCCATTATAGTATGAAGTATGATACAGCACTGAAGGAGGCTATTCCACTTGCTGTATCCAAGCTTGCTCTTCGAAATAGATATCCAATTAATCCCACTCCCCTAACCTTTTCCCATAGCCTTGAAAATATCCAATTCCCTTATGAAAGGGACTATTAAAACTTCTTCCACCACAGGCAGTACATTTCAGACCACAACCAACTGACTGTAAAATAATCTGCATGTCACCTCTGGTTCTATTGCACATCATCTTAAATCTTTCTCCACTGGTTACCAACTTTTCTGCCACTGGAGCAATTTCTCCTTATTTACTCTGTTCATGATTCTGAACAGCTCTATCAAATCTCCACTTAACCTTCTCAGGTCTAATATTAAGATTTTTGAATCAGTGTGAAAGGATTGCCTATGTACTCAAAAAAATGAGTTGCAACCTGACTTTGAAGACCATTTTTAAAAATTCATTCATGGGTTGTGGGCTTTGCTGGCTGCCTTCTTGAACCACTGCAGTCCATGTGGTGTAGGTACACCCACAGTGCTGTTAGGAAGGGAGTTCCAGGATTTTGACCCAATGACAGTGAAGGAACGGCGATATATTTCCAAGATGGTGAGTGCCTTGGAGGGGGACTTCCAGGTGGTGGTGTTTCCATCTATCTGCTGCCCTTGTCCTTCTAGATGGTAGTGGTCATATGTTTGGAAGGTACTGTCTCAGGAACCTTGGTGAATTCCTGCAGTGCATCTTGTAAATGGCACACGTTGCTGCAATGGTGGAGAAAGTGAATGTTTGTGGATATGGTTCCAATCAAGTGGTTTGCTTTGTCCTGGAAAATGTCAAGCTTTTTGAGTGTTGTGGGAGCTGCACTCACCCAGGTAAGTGGGGAGTATTCCATCACACTCCTGACTTGCACCTTGTAGATGGAGGAGAGACTTTGGGGAGTCAGGAGGTGAGTTACTCATCGCACGATTCCTAGCCTCTGACCTTGTAGCCACTTGTATTTATATGGCTAGCCCAGTTCAGTTTATGGTTGATGGTAACCCCCAGGTTGTTGATAGTGGGGGATTTAGTGATGATAAAGCCATTGAACATCAAGGGGCGATGGTTGGATTCTCTCTTGTTGGAGATGGTCATTGCCTGACACTTGTGTGGCACAAATGTTACCTGCCACTTGTCAGCCTAAGCCTGGATATTGTCTAGGTCTAGCTGCATTTGGACATGGACTGCTTCAATATTTGAGGGGTTGCGAATGGTGCTGAACATTGTGCAATCATCAGCGAACATCCCCACTTCTGACCTTATGATGGATGGAAGGTCACTGATGAAGCAGCTGAAGATGGTTGGGCCCAGGACACTACCCTGAGGAATTCCTGCAGTGATGTCCTGAAGCTGAGATGACTGACCTCCAACAAGCACAACCATCTTCCTTTGTACTGGGTATGACTCCAACCAGCGGTGAGTTTTCCCCCTAACTCCCATTGACTTCAGTTTTGTTAGGGCTCCTTGATACCACACTTAGTCAAATGCTGCCTTAATGTCGGGGGCAGTCACTCTCATCTCACCTCAGCAGTTCAGCCCTTTTGTCCATGTTTGAACCAAGGCTGCAATGAGGTCAGGAGCTGAGTGGCCCTGGAGGAACCCAAACTGGGCATCAGTGAGCAGGTTATTGTTAAGCAAGTGCCGCTTGATAGCACTGCTGATGACCCTGTCCATTACTTTACCGATGATCGAGAGTATACTGATGGGGCGGTAATTGGCCGGGTTGCATTTGTCCCACTTTTTGTGTACAGGGCATACCTGGGCAATTTTCCACATAGATGGGTAGATGTCTATGTTGTAGCTGTACTCAAACAGCTTGGCTAGGGGCACACCAAGTTCTGGAGCACAAGTCTTCAGTACTATAGCCGAAATATTGTCCAGGCCCATAGCCTGTCCAGTATCCAGTGCCTTCAGCCATTTCTTGATATCACATGGAGTGAATCGAATTGGCTGAAGACTGGCATTGGTTATGCTGGGGACCTCCAGAGGAGGCCGAGGTGGATCATCCGCTCAGCACTTCAGGCTGAAGATTGTAGCAAATGCTTCAGCGTTATCTTTTGCACTGATATGCTGGGCTCCTCCATCATTGAGGCTGGGGATATTTATGGAGCAACCTCCTCCAGTGAGCTGTTTAATTGTCCACCACCATTCGCGGCCGGATGTGGCAGGACTGCAGAACTGAGAGTTGATCTGTTGGTTCTGGGAGCTTAGCTCTGTCTATCACTAGCTGCTTATGCTGTTTGGCAAGTACTGTGTTGTAGCTTCGCCAGGTTGACACCTCATTTTTAGGTATGTCTGGTGCTGCTCCTGGCATGCCCTCCTGCATCTTCACTGAACCAGGGTTGATCCCCTGGCTTGGTGGTAATGGTAGAGTGGAGGACATGCTGGGCCATGAGGTTACAGGTTGTATTCGAGTACAATTCTGCTGCTGTTGATGGCCCACAGCCATCTTGAGTTGCAAGATCTGTTCAAAATCTTCCCATTTAGCACGGTGGTAGTGTCACACAACACGCTGGAGGGTATCCTCAATGTGAAGGCGGGACTTCATTTCCACAACTACTGTGCAGTGGTCACTCTTCCAATACTGTCTTGGACAAATGTATCTGCAACAGGCAGGTTGGTGAGGATGAGGTGAGTATGTTTTTTCCTCTTGTTGGTTCCCTCACCTCCTGCCACAGACCCAGTCTAGCAGCTATGTCCTTTAGGACCCAGCCAGCTCGGTCAGTAGTGGTGCTACAGAGCCACTCTTGGTGATGGACATTGATATCCCCCACCCAGAGTACATTCGGCGCCATTGCCACCTCAGTGCTTCCTCCAAGTGGCGTTCAACATGGAGGAGTGCTGATTCATCAGCCGATGGAGGGTGGTACATAGAAATCAGCAGGAGGTTTCCTTGCCCATGTTTGACCAGAGGCCATGAGACTTTATGGGGTCCAGAGTTGATGTTGAGGACTCCCAGGGCAACTCCCTCCTGACTGTATGCCACTGTGCCTCCCCCTCTGCTGGGTCTGTCCTGCCGGTTGGACAGGGCATACACAGGGATGGTAATGGTGGTGTCTGGGGCATTATCTGTAAGACATGATTCCGTGAGGATGACTGTGTCAGGCTGTTGCTTGACTAGTCTGTGAGACAGCTCTCCCAATTTTGGCACAAGCCCCCAGATGTTAGTAAGGAGGACTTTGCACTGACGACATTCACTGGATAAAGTGGGCACTTCTTAAAACTTACCATGAAACTTTTCTAAAGTTATGAGAAAAGTGATGTTCTATTATGTTCAACCATAAAATTAAAACCACATTGATTTTTTTACCCATTAGGCTGCTGTTGATGCCTACTAGACGAGGTAATGTTTGTGAAGAAACAGTTATATGACGTCATCTATAACATTAAGTAACTCTTGGCATTTGACAACTTTATACAATGGTGAATGCTACGATTTAACACAACTAGGGCATATTTTCATTTTCAAACTGCCTCTAGGGAAGGAGCTCCACCTGGTGGCAGGGTTCATCAGAATTGAGGGAGAAAAACAGAAAATGCTGGAAAACTCAGCAGGTCTGGCAGCATCTGTGGAGAGAGAAACAGAGTTAACGTTTCGAGTCTGTATGACCCTCCTTCACAGCTGAAGAGAAGTAGAAATGTGATAAAATTTATCCTGTTTAAGGGAGTTGGGGCATGTGGAGCTGGATAGAAGGCCAGCAGTAGGTGGGGACAATGGGGGGATTGACAAAGATGTCATGAACTGAAGAACAAAAGGAGTGTTGATGGTGGTGGTGGTGGTTCATGCTAAAAAGGTGCTAACAGTGGCATAAAGATAAGAAAGTAGAATGTGATTATAGCAGGGGTAGCATTGTGTGAAAGAACAAGTCAGGCTGTGGGGGGGGGGTGGGGGGGGCAGTGGTGAGGGGAAAAAAGGATAGAAAATGGGATAAAACCACCGATAAATGAATAAAAATAAGTGGATAAAAGATAAAAATGAATGTAGAAAAAAGGGGGTAAGGATGGAGGAGAGTTCATCGTCTGAAGTTGTTGAACTCAAATGTTAAGTCTAGAAGGCTGTAAGGTGCCTATTCAGAAGATGAGATGCTGTTCCTCTAGTTTGCCTTGGGCTTCACTGGGACATTGCAGCATGCCAAGGACACTTCATGGTCTCAACTGGACCTGGAAAAATTTATCAATTTTGCTTCCAATTTTCACCCCTCCATCACCTTCACATGGTCCACCTCCGGCACTTCCCTTCCTTGACCCCTCTGTCTCCATCTCTGGTGAAAGACTGTCCACCAATGTTCATTACAAGCCTACCGACTCCCACAGCTACCTTGACTACAGGTCCTCACACCCCACTTCCTTTAAGGACTCTATCCCATTCTCTCAGTTCCTTTGACTCCGTCACATCTGTTCCAATGAACAAAACAGCGGTTCTGGCATGTCTTCCTTAACTGAGGTTTCCCACCAACTGTGGTTGACAGGGCCCTCAACCATGCCCAACCCAACTCCCACGCCTATGCCCTCACATCTTCCCTTCCCTCCCAGAATCATTCAGAAGCTTCACTTGCACCTCCTTCAATTTGTCCTACTGCATCTGCTGCTCCCAATGCAGTCTCTCCTACATTGGAGTGACCAAACGCAGACTGGGTGACTGCTTTGGAAAACACCTCGGGTCTGTCCGCAAGCATGGTCCAGACCTTCCTGTCGCTTGCCATTTCAACACTCCACCCTGCTCTCATATCCGTCCTTGGCCTGCTACAATGTTCCAGTGAAGCCCAAAGCAAACTAGAGGAACAGCACCTCATCTTCCAAATAGGCACCTTACAACCTTCTGGACTTAACACTGAATTCAACAACTTCAGACCATGAACTCTCTCCTCCATCATCACCCCTTTTTTTAATCCCCTTTTTTCTACATTCATTTTTACTTTTTCCCCATTCATTTATCAATGGTTTTATCCCCATTTTAATCCCATTTTCTATCCTCTTTTCACCCCTCCCCCACAGGGCCATCTGTTGCTTATTCCATGTTGTTCGTTCACACAATGCTACCCCTGCTATAATCACATTCTGCTTTCTTACCTTTATGCCACTGTTAGCACCTTTTTAGAACGCACCACCACCGCCATCAACACTTCCTTTGTTCTTCAGTTCATGACATCTTTGTCAGTCCCTCTTTTGTCCCCACCTATCACCAGGTCTTCTATCCAGTTCCGCCTGCCCCACCCACCCCTCCTTAAACAGTATAAATTTCACCACATTTCCACTTCTCTTCAGCTCTAAAGAAGGGTCATACCGACTTGAAACATTAACTCTGTTTCTCTCCCCATAGATGCTGCTAGACCTGCTGAGTTTTTCCAGCATTTTCTGTTTTTGTTTCAGATCTCCAGCATCCACAGTATTTTGCTTTTATCAGAAATGAGGATGTTTGCTGCCTATAATTTTCTAACTGTTCGTTTAAATGGTCAGATATACCACGGACAGTACACCTGTGTCTCACCCCCAATGGTCAAAGCTCGTCATTAGGGTCAGGGAACTGTGAAACTGCCCATTATGGACCAGTTATAACAGTGTGTTTTGTTTAACCAGGGTTTTAAGTGCCTCAAAACCAAAATTAAAATGAAACCAACAGTTTCCCTCAAACATGAAACTTGTCTCTGCATGGTTACTAACAAACTAATTTTTATTACGCTTTTCCTATCCAAAAAGTAATTATATTTTCTTTTTTCAGAGTTGAAATCCAGGGCAATTCAGACACTGTAACAACTCATTTCACTACTGTCATTAAAACCCCAATAACTTGCATTCATACTAAAATCCAACACACAATATGAAATCATACTTCTGGCCTGATAAAAATTTGAACTGTAAAACACACTTTAGGCATTTAGAGTAGTTGGTTCAAGTTTTACCTGATCAGGTCATAAAATACACAGATCAAACCATTGGCATAACTGCTCTATCAGCACCACAAAACAAGTAAACTCTTCAGCAACCCAGGGAAAAAGGTTTCACGAAAAATTATCAGCAAAGTACAGGAGGAAAATTTTAATTCTCTTCCACAACACCCTTTCTGATCCAAAGCAACATTTACTGTAATGAAAACATGACCTTGAGCATACAACAGCATAGCGAATCTGAAAAATAGATTTTTCTATAGTTTGCACCTATGCCGCTTCGTAGCCACAACAACTGAAGCAAGGCGACCTTATCCAATGTAATGTTTCCTTCCTCACTACTAGCTCAGCCAACAATTTGCAACCTGTATGCCATTCCTTTCAGTAGCCTCACCAAAGCTTATCTGAGCACTGAGCAATAATAATGGGCAGCTCCACAACAGTCCAACTTAAAAACTCTCACTTAGGTGTTAAATATTTCTTTCATTCCAGCTGCTGGATCAATAGACATAGATACTCAAAATACACACAAAGCATTCTTACTCTCAAAATCACAAAATATTTCCCTTTGGAAATGTTTACCTGAAACAGCTTTTCTGTGCTGAGCATCCAGTGCCTGGTCAATTTCGTCAAAGAGGTAAAAGGGAGCTGGGTCACATTTTTGAATTGCAAAGATTAAAGCGAGTGCCACTAGGGATTTCTGACCCCCAGAAAGTTGTTGCATTTCTCTCATTTCTCCTTGTTTCCCTGTAAAAGACACCTGACAACAAAGGAAAGAGATTTCAGGTACAGAACAGAAAACATTAGTAAAAGGATTGAAAAATCTGTCAAGCATACAAATACACAAGGAATTTGCAAATAGTAGATTTTGGGCAGCCTAATCTTACACTCTGGTAAGTTCAAATAATAAGCAAATCAGGGGGTGCACTGATTTAAATGTTGAACTTAAAGGTCTCATCACCAAAACAAAGCACTGTGTTGAAGAAGTTAACAACTTTTGAGACAACCCCAGAGGCCATCCTGATTAGGTAGGATCTAGAAAGATTAACCAGGTATCAGATGCTCAGAAATTTAACAAATGAGTGATATCTTGTAAATAATGAGAAATTATGCAAGTTTCCAGAGGATGATATGTTCTTATAAAGTCAGGAATCTAACTTATGACAATCAGGTTGCGGATTTTTATCCCCCAATCACAAGTGAACCTCAAATTAGCCTAACCTTTGATTTACAACAAACTGATTATCAGATTTCTGGCATAGTTTTATGAATATCCCCAATATGGTTCATTTCTAATTTGTAAAACTGAATCACCACAGTGAAGAGAAACAATTTACAGAGGAACCTAACCAAAATAAATTACTTAATTCTGAAAACTGAAAATTTCACTAAAAATAAACAACTGCAAGCATAGAAAAGGATTAAACTGCAGAATGCAATCAAGCCCATTACTTACCCGAATTCCAACTCCTGTGAATTGGTCAACAGATGGAACGCTGCTCTGAGACGCGCTACCTTCACCCTCATCCTGCGACTGGCTTCCTTCCACATCGCCTTTCTTCATAACCAGTGATGCTTTACCACCTGGCACTAACTTTGTGAATACCTCACTGAAATTCTTAGACACCTGGTCAGAGCAAAATCATGATTCAGCACCCAAGAATACTTTATTGGGGAGAAAAGATGTGATGCAAATCATACATTCTTCTTTTTCAAACTTATAGACACACAAAGTAAATGCATTAAGAACTGAAGTATACAGCATCATTAAGTTCCTCCTAGGGACTAGTGCACTGGAAAAAATTTGGGAGATACTAGATTAACTAATTTACTAAGTACAATTGAATTTGGCAAAACTTTGCAGCCTTAAAATCTAAAAGATGTGCAGCATTAACAAGAGAATATTGCATAGAATATCTTCAGCTGGAGCTAAAAACAGCGCAACAGAGCGATAGAAACAGTTTGGTTAATGCAATTCATGTTCTACTATGGGATAAACATTAGGTGGGAGAGCTGGAAAAGTAAGAGCTTTCAGAAGTATCTACACCACATGGACTGCAGCGCTTCAAATTTGTTTTTAGACAAAGTGTCAGACTGACTATAAATATTGGAAATTTACATGATCTAAATCATTCAATACATTGATAATTAATTTTGTCATTCAGCCATATTGAAAGTTTGCAGCTTTTTAAAATTTAATGGGGCATTCAAGCTTACAATCACAGACTAGTTTATAAAGATTTTGAACATCTTCAGAGCAAGTGAAAAGCACTCAAAATAATTAATATAACTATAAATAATTAATATAACTATATAATTAATAAAATAAAACATAAATTTTTAAAAAAGCACATTCCAGTCCCCCACCCCCATAGAGCATGGAATCATTCAGGTAAATTCTTTAGGCATCAGGTACTTACTGGTGCCTTGCCTAAGTGGCATTATGCATGACTGAGTTTTGACAAGTAGCGCGAGTAGGCTATTCAAGCATGAGCAAATACAGCTGAGTCCAATCTCGGCTCACCTCTTTTATTCATTCTCACCATGTGGGCATCACTGCCAAAGGATTGTTTTGGCTGTTTATCCTTAGCTGCCTTAGAAAGTGGAGGTGGGAATTTTTTTGTGATTGTTTATAGCAGTCTGGTACAACTGAGTGGCTTGCCAGAACCCCTCATAACGCAGTTAAAGAGTCAACCACCTTGGTGTGGGTCTAGAGTTACATATAGGTCAGACTGGGTAAAGAACCAGTAGTGACATCAGTGAACCAGTTGTATTTTTACACCAACCCAACAGTTTCACAATCATTTTTTACAAGTAGCAGCTTCTTCTCTCCAGGTTTTTAAAACTGAAATCAAATTCTCAAACTGCCATGGTTGGAATTGAACCTACTTTCTCTGGATTATTAGTGTAGGCCTCTGCATTTCAAGTCCAATAACATTACCAATACACTCCAATACCACATATCCAGTGGATTACATTGAACAGTACTAGGAGGAATTTTAGCCAATTTTCCCCATCCTAACCCAGGTCACCACAGCCAATTTACAGCACATCCACCGCTTCAGCTGAGATCAGCAAATGCCGCAGAGACAGGAGATCAAGCCAGGAGTCTCAATGGCTAAGCCACTCACTGGACAAACTCACTGAGGCACTGGGAAGCTTGTTAATTTTAAAAATAATTATATTTACAGGGCTACCCCGGAGTTTTATACTCATCCTTTTCATTCTGAAAACAATGGAGCAAATGCAAAGTTTAGAGTTCAGGATACAGCTTTTCCCCCCACCCATTGCTTTTAGAGTCAATTTGTTTAAAATTATCTTTCTTTTACTTCATTTATTTTCTATTTTTATTTGATGAAGAGAAACACGTGTTTCTATCTCTCAGAGTATCCCTTAGATCAGAGATTAGATCTGAAAACTTGTGATTTTAGCCAGAGTAAGCTGCAGAATTCTCCTCAAACCCTCGACGCATGCTCTTCATGCAAAGAACATTTCCACCATTGGGAACACCACAGTGAAATGAAAAAATGAAAACTATCAGCAAGATTAGCAACTACTGTTATCATGAATTATTTTCCCATAATTCTAAACTTTGCAGGGCATTAAAAAAATCTCCAGACTTTTAAGTGGTCAGAAGTTGTGGCTGAGTTTTTACCCACTTCTACAAACCAGATAATTTTACACCAGAACCGATGAAAGGTCAGTCAACCAGTAGCATTAACCGTTTCTCTCCACAGATGCTGCCCAACTTGCTTATAGTTTTCTCAGCAATTTTTGTTTTTAATTCAGGATCCCAGCGTCCCCAGTATTTAGCTTTCAAGTTAATTTTACACTTGATTTTACCTGTTTGAAGGTAAGCTGTATGGCTTCATACTTTCTCAACTCCAATACGTTCATAAGTTCCATGATGGATTTGTGGCCACGGTCGAGCTCCTCCTGGCGCTTCATAAGTTTCTCCTTCTGTTCGGAGAAATTCACAAACTGGTCCAAGGCTTTCTTGTTGACGTGGCTGTACTTTTTCAACTCCTGATTACACTGTTCCAACTTCCGGAACAGCTATAAATGATAGGAAGCAAACAGAAAACACAAAGAAATTGTAGAAATATGCTTAGAAAAGGCAAAACAGCAAAAGTGATTTTATTGGTTCAAGATCAACTATGGATTACAAACTGTTGTCAAACTGAAAGCCTGCAATCTCAGTCACGTTCACATGATAGACTGCTCTAAAGATATATACAGGCACAAGAAGTTCTACATTACTATTTTAAATTGAAAGAAAATTAGAATGGATTTAGTTATTTTCAAAAATCTTCCAGAATTCCAGATAAACCTGCTGTACTGCAGCTTTAGACACTATGAACCATTCAACAGAATGAGTTCAGTTAAGTATTACCTGATCACTAATTCTGAAAGAAATTCTATTGAGATCCTTCCTGCCAAATATTTGAGAACCAAAATGCAGAATGGAGAATTATGAGTACACCATTCAAAGGTTACAAGGTTAGGCAAAGCAAAATCTAAGCAGTGTGTTGCCTGGAGAAATATTTTGACGGAATTATGACTAGGAATATTTGATAATTAGATATGGTGCATGTAGAATGGACACTAAATGAAAATTATAAATGATATAGTGCATACATGCATGTCAGCGCATATGCAAAACTTAGTTACCTTTAGGTTTGAGAAGTAGGGTTATCTTAGTTAAATTGCAATATTATTACACATAAAATTATTGCAGGTCACACATGTGCAGTACACTGTAGATGCTTCAGCTGAACACATTTCATGTCATCTGAATAGTCAAGATACTTCAAAGCAGTTTTTAACTTAAGTGGCTTTAAACAGAAGTGCATTGTAGTCATTGGGTTTTTTGAAAGTGTTGCTTAAAGAAAAGCACACTTTAAAAAATAAGGTTTGAATTTCTTTTAAAATAAATCATTAGGATTTATATACCCCCTCCCCAAAATAATTATGGAACGCCTACCGGGTTCTTCTGAAATTACAAGGATCACCAGAAAATAGAATTTGCAATATTTCAACTTATGAACAATAGCATCAATTGCCATCAGTATGATCACATTGCTTTGACTAATCTATATGTCTATATAGCTGTTCTGAATTTTATCTTTATAGTGGCACTGAATTTTTGCTACTTTTAATAACATCACAACAGGCTAACATGCCTTCAAGCGATTCCTTTAGCCTATGTCATCTCAATGTATCAGCTTCAATGTTTAATTAATGCAGTGGATGGTTAATAAGTCTTCATGGTGGATCCCCAAAAAAGCTAACATTTGCAAAAGAAAAAAAAAAGAAATACAAGAACCTGGTGTAAACCTTATATTCCTTAGATTCACATCCTCTCCTTCCTCTAATGGTTGATTACTTTGAATATTTTTGTTCAAGCATGCAGTGCTGATGGCATCATCAGGAAAACTAGCCAAGCAAATGTACAATGGAACTAAATTAGCCTCAGCCGAGATGCAGTCATTTCTTCAGCAATAAGGTCATTTCAATTAGACATTAACTCAACTCCCTCACTGCCTGGCTCAGCAACGTCTCCAAACTTGCTCCTCTCAATGAAGTCATCAGCCCACACTGCAAAAATAAATTAAGATAGTGCAGAAATAAAAGATTTAATCTACATACGTCACCTTGCTTCAAAGCTATACACTGCTAAGTACTCTGGGATGTTTCTGAGAGAGACAGTACGTCACTTCACGGATGCAAATCTTCTAGTCAGGTTAAACTACAATTTTTTTTCACATTGAAAAAATGTAGAGAAGTGGCTTGAAATTGCCAGAGGCTTTTTTCAATCAGCGCAAGTGTAGTTTTTAGTGCATGAGAAGCATTTATAATTGCAGTTAGAAAATGGCCAGGGGCATATCATAACAACACAACTACAGCTGCATTATGGCCAGGGAAGCTAGAACTGAGAGGATTGCTGGCCAGTGGCAACACACCATGACCCACCTGTTCTTCTCACATCAGCATGGACACAGAGCACCCCACCCCCATATTAGAATTGACGTTTGCCAAAAAAAGAGGGAGGGGGTGAGGGGAGAGAGACAACAGAACAAAATCCTGCCCTAAACCATAGGCTCTCAACCCCCAACCTTGCCCACCAACACCACTCTCCCAAGAATGTCAGCGAAATTCCCTCTTTGATCCAGAACAATTGACGTATGATATTTCATGTTGCAATATTCTACTAGAAAGTTCAAAGAATGATAAAAACAAATCATACTCAAATCCTAACGAAAGGCCACTATTAAGGAACTGCAGATTTACAGAAAGAACAGTTCTGGTCTCTATTTCATAAAAAGGATATAGACACACTGTAGAAAGTGCAATAAAGGATTATACCTGAACAGAGAGATAATGCCAATCAGGAAAAACTGAACAGTCTGGGGTTCTTTTCTCTAGAAAAGAACACTGACAGAGATCTTTAAGAATATTAAAGGGTAGACATAGAGAAGATGTCCCCACTTATAGGAGAGTAATAAGATCGTCACCAGTGAAGGCAATAGGCAGTTTAGAAGAACTTCTTTACCCAAAGTATGGCTAGAATGTAGGACTTGCCATCTTGGGAAACAGTTGAGCGGAGTAGCATAGATCATAGAATGGTCACAGCATATTTGGCCCATGGTGTCCTTGCCAGATCTCTGCAAGAGTAAGTTAGCTAGTCCTACTCCCCGCCTTTTCCCATAGCCCTTCTTCAGGTGCTAATCCGATTCAAAGATACATTCAAGGGGAAGCTAGACAAGCACAAGGAAGAAAGAAATAGGATCCTGATGAGGTTAGGTCAAGGGTGGGAGGAGGTGCATGTGCAGCATAAACACCAACAGGTCTGTTAGGCTGAATGGCCAGTTTCTGTGTTGTAAATAAGAAACTATGTAACACAAACTATCCACGGGCTCACTCAACCTCTACAGGGTGCTCACTACTTTCTGCTTAGCTTCAAGAAGGTGAAGGCTCTCTTACTTCAAAGTTCCAATTTATAAAATTTGGTGAATTGGTTACCTCAGATTCCTATAAAGTTACATTCTGTCACAGCCATAACTTTTAGACAAAACCCATTCTCTGAATCTAACCATTCAGCAACCCAAAGGCCTTCCATTACATAAAATGAACAGTACAGCAGGCGATGTTGAATAAACCAGGGCTCACCCACGTCTACAATACTTCATAAACCTTTCTAAACTTATTTTCATAGATAAAAAATTAGGGATCCACTTTTATCAAATTCAACAACTTCCCTAGTTCTACAACAATACGAGATAAAAAATGCTCAAGCAAGCTGTGACTTTGAGTATCTTTAAACAAAAGGAACAATTATCCATTACCTGTTTGAGACTCAATGTTTGGTATTTTTCAAAGGCCTCTTGTGGCAATGAGCCCAATTCTCTGATTTTCTTCATGCATTCCTCTTTCTTCTTAAGCAGCATACCCTGTCGATTTGTCATCTTCTCTAGCTCCTTGGTGTCATGGTTGATGGCTTCCATGTGATCTTTCTCCATGGTTTTCCAGCGGTCCATGCTTTTCTGCCGATCTTTAGTTTCTGCTTCTATTTTGTCTATCAAACTGTCCAGTTCTGTAACATACATGTTATTTTAGTACAGAAGATATTTTGGGAGATAGAAAATAAGGAAAGACAACCGGACATAGCTTATCTAAAGATGAATCCTTGAAATGTCCAATCATACTAATGCCATGTCTGCGTGAATATTAATGAATGAAAGTTCCAACATCCAGTAACTTGGCTTATATTTAGGCAACAAGATATCATAAACTGTACCTGATTACTAACAGCAGCTGCTACGGTCAGCTATCTGTGCTCTCAAGTTCATTCAACTGCACTAAAAAAATTTGATCCGTGGTTTGTGTCATTAGATGATCTCAGACAGCTGACACAAACAAAGAAGCTGTAATTCTTCTATGACCCGAAATACAATTCCTACATAACATTATTAGAAATAGGAGCAAAAGTAGGCCATATGACCTTCAAGCCTCCTCCATCGACAAATAAGATCATGGTTGATCTTCAAGCTCAACTCCACTTTACTTCCTGATCCCCATAACCCTCAATTCCCTAAGAGCCCAAGAACCTATCGATCTCAGTCTTGAGCACCTAGTGGTAATATAGTACAAAATCTCAAAGGTTCACATCCCTCTGAGTGAAGAAATTTAACTCAGTGCTAAATGACCCCTTATATGTGGAACATATGTCTCCATAGTTTTATATTCTGTATACAGGGGGAAAGCCTCCCTGTCAATTCCTCTCAGAATCTTATATGTTTCAATGAGATCATTTCTCATTCTTCTAAATGCCAGAGAATATAGATCTATTTTACTCAATCTCTCCTCACAAGACAACACTCATCCTAGGAATCATAGTGAACCCTTGTTGCACCCCCTATAAGGCAAGTATGGCTTCCTTAGGTACAGAGACCAAAGCTGCACAGTACTCCAGGTGTGGGTTCACCAAAGTCCCGTACAATGGTAGCAAAACCTCCTAGCTCCTGAATCCAATCCCCTTGCAATAAAGACCAACATACCACAAAGACATCCAAATCTCTCAAACACCAGCATTTAACAGTTTCTCACCATTTAAAAAAAAAATGTTTTGTTATTCTTCCTATCAAAGTGAATAACCTCACATTTTCACACATTACAATCCACCTACCACCTTTTTATCCAATCACCTAACCTATCCACATTCCTCTGTATACTGTGTCATCCTCATAGTTTACTTTCCTATCTAACTTTGTATTGTCAACAAGCTTTGACACATTACACAGTCACTTCATCTAAATCATTTATAGTAAATTGTTGATGCCCCAGCACTGATCCTTGCAGCACCCCTTTAGTAACAGCCTGCCAGCCTGAAAATGACCCATCAATTTTTACTCAATTATCTGTCCTTTAACAAATCCTTTATCTATGCCAATAGATTACCACCAAGCCCATGGGCCCTAATCTCATGCAACACCTTCTGTGTGGCATCTCATCCAATGCCTTTTGAAAATCTAAATATACTACTTTAACTAGTTCCCCTTTACCTACCCAGCTTTTCACACCCTCAGAAAACACAACAGATTTATCAAATAAAATTTCCCTTTCATAAAACCAAGCTACCTAATCGTATTCTGATTTCAGTGCTCCGTTACCTCTTCCTTAATAATGGTTTGCGGTATTTTACCTACTGACTGATGTCTGGCTAACTGCCCTGCCGTTTCCACTTTTTGCTCTCCCTCCTTTCTTGAATAGCAGTGTTATATTGGCAAGATCCTATCCAATGGAACTGTTCCAGAATCTCGGGAATTTTGGAAGGTCACAAGCAATACATCCACTATTTGAGAACTCTAGGATGTAGGCCATTAGGTCCAGGGGATTTGTCAGCTTTTAGCCCCATTAATTTCTCCAGTATCTTTACTAATAGCCATTACTTTTAAATTCCTCACTCTAAGGGCTGCACCGTTTCAATGTTGGTGCTCACTATTTCAGGTATATTTTTGTGCCTTCAACAGTAAAAGGTAAATGCAAAAATAGTTGTTTAACACCCTGCTCCTGATATTTATATAATTGACCACAGCTAGAAGTCAGGTGAGAGGGCTTCAACTGGTTGTGATACCCTAATGGGCAAATCATCAATCACCACTCACTGGGATCAACATAAAGAATGATTGCTTGGGTGAGATAGCCAAGGATGGTCAGCACTCTTGCACCTCAGCATAAGCCAGCATCTTCAGAGACTTGGAAAAATTGGAAGGAGGAAAACTTCGCCAATTCAGCTGCTGCAGTTAGACTAAGGATCATTTTAAAGATTTGTAAAACAAAAAAAAAATACAATCAGCTTACAACCATGCTCAGAATCTGCAGATTTTTGCGGAAAAAATGAACCTTCTTTGCACTGGTCTTTGAGTGAGCTGAGCTGACCACTTATGACTTGGGATTCTCACTTTCGCTGCTTTACCAAACTTTCAGAAAATCTTAATATAGCAAAATGTTTTCTGTTCCAAGCAAAGTTATGAAGGGGCTGATTATTATATCCAGTGTTTATATATAGATCACATTTTTTACTAAGCCAAACAGTGCTCCATTAGAGACAAACAATTTTCCAATTATAAGCAAATTGTACAAATCCCTACTTGTATGCAACACAACTAATCCACAACTTAAGAGTTTAGAAGCAATCTTACAGTCAGCAAACACACTGACCATGATACCGTACAGACTGATGGATCATAACTCAATTAAAAGATGCACCCCATTCACTTTATTCATACTTGTGCATTTAATCAAAATGTTTACAGAAGACACATTATGAAGTAACAACGATTAGTTCTTTGAATTGTTATTCAAAGCAATTCTTCACAAAAATAGTAGTAAATATCTGGAACTCCCGCAGTTGAAGTTAGATCAATTGAAAATGTCAAAACTCCTTAAGAGATCCCCCTGATGTCCCAACCAATAATTATCTCTCAACCAACACCACGAAAACGGATTCTGTGGCCATGATCACATTGCAGTATGTGGGACTTTGCTGTGATCAAATTGGCTGCCACATTTCCTGTATTACTCTTCAAAAATACTTCATTAATTAGAAAACACTTTGGGATGTCCTGAGATTATAAAAGGTGCTATGTGAATGCAAGTTGTTTCTTTCCTTGAAATTCATCCTTTTGACCAAGCTTTTGCCCATCCCTCTCTCTTTTTGATTCTGTGCCTTTTTTTCTTTACTAAAAGCATTATTTAAATATAACCATTAATTACTAATTCCATCTACCCACATTCTCACAAAATCTGTTTATCCCATAATTTTTGCATTTCAGTTGAATCCCTAAGAACTAATCTACTGCCCCATTCAATCCCATTTTTGAGAAGGCAAATTAAGGATGATTCCTCAATTAAAGCAGTCAGATTCTGCTAGGCACGAAGGCTGCAATTTAAGCATTATATTAAAACAAATCAAAAAACATAGGAAATTAAAATAGCTCTAACCTTCTGCACGTGCTGTGGTCTCTCTCACACGCTTATTAATGTTCTCTAGTTCAGAAGTTGTGGCATTTAGAACAGTATTGCCCTCAGTTTCTCTCAGGTCATTTAACTCCTAAGTAAAGGAAGCACACAACCAATTTCATTAAAGAGCAATACTCTTTCTGTTTGATTTACATTGGAAAGAAGCATGGCAAATTCTAAAAAGATACAGCTGCTCATTGTACAAGGCAACAAACCAAAACCAGGATCAAGCAATCCCAGTAAGGTGTTATAAAACTTTTATGTCACAGGGTAAAACTATTTGCTCACCTCTAAAAATAAACAGTCAATCTAAGCTGCTACAGTGAAAATTTCTGATCCTCTTACGTGATTGCTAATTAGTGGTGAATTATGGGACATTGCATCACCCATTTGGAAATATCATTTCACTTAGAACTCTTGCAACCATTAGTGAGATGAGAATTTTATCACATTAATCTAAACTGGATTCAAACTAATGTACTCGCCTAAAACAACCACCCTCTAATTCACTATGCCACCAATTCATCATATCAGTTTGATATACATTACTCTCATTATGCTCAGCGTTTTGAGCTTTATCCTGTATCAGTCGTACCCAAACCTCAGCCAGATTAACATGCAGTGACATGTCATGGTACTAGCATATACTCTATGGCTTAATTCAAAAGCCAAAAGGCTTGTAACATAGGCTGTGGATTACATCTGGTCAGGCAGTCAAAGAATCATTATTTTAGATCCAAATGTCAAATGGACCTAAACCCTTGAAACACTGGCATTTGACATGTTGAAGGTAAGAGATCAGATCAACTAATTGGTGCACAGTACTTTGGAGATTTGTCAAATTGATTAAAACTTACAAGAATCTTATTAGATCCCTCGTCTAATCCTTTTCCAAACAATGTAACTTAACTGCATTATGTAATTTCAGAATTTGTTACTGTACAAATGTCTAGCATACACTGTAACCAATTAACCAAAACAGTTGTTTTACCTGCTCAACCTGGTCCAAGCGCTTTCTTAAATTTTCACTGAGGTAAGTCTCCAGTCTGGTCATTATACCTTCCAACTTAATTCGTTCATTTAATAGCTGTCGGTTATCCTATAGGAAGAAACAAATTTAAGAAACAGCATTCTGGCCTAGTGCAGTTGTATGAATAATGTTGACTCCAAATCCTTTATTTTCAGCATCCATTAACAGAGCTCTTTCAAGCTATCATCCACAGTTATAAGATGAATAAAACCACCAGACAGGATTTTTTTTTAACTTATTCTTGCATGCATTGGCTGACATTCATTCACATTAAAATCTCTTATTTCAGTCCACCTATGCAATTCATTAAGGCACAATAAAATTGGAACTTTTTTTAAACCCTCTAAAGGTTTCCAGATTTGAAAAGGATCACCTATTACTTATAAATCAAGCTGACCATTCAAAACCATGTTGACCATCCCCTGTGATACCAGTACTGTTGAATACTCATTTATAGCATTTCGTAGAATGGCCTCAGGCATTTTGCCCACCACACGTGATAGCTTCTCTGTAAAACAAGCCAATTCACTTAAGTAATGATTCCTTAAAAGTTATTATGCTGACATGGATGAACTCAATGAGCAATTACCTCTCTCCGATAGTACAATCGCCCACCCTTTGAAAAAAATCGGAACATTTCCCTCAACTTCAATTTAAAGCAAAATTAAAATTAAAGTTGAAATGTGCAGGCAATCTGACGATATTGGGGTAAAAAGTGACTTTTCACATTTCCAACCACCATACCTGTTGGAGCTGTCGGATCTCATCGTTGAGTGCATCAACTCTTTTTTGATCATCCAGGCTAAGCTGCGAGAGCAGGTCTGTACCAAGCTCAGCTTTTAGGGATTCCCGTGTTGACTCCATAGCGTGCAAACTGGCCTCCAAACTTTGCAAACTCCGTTGCTTTATAAATAAAACAAAAAATTGACATTACACAGATATCAACTTGTCATACCTATATCCCTTTTTGGTGCTGAATAACAGTTACAATTATTAACAGAAGGAACATGCGTATTCAGGAGCAAAAGCAGTTACTGAAAATGATGGCCAATACTGCCAAGAATTATTTTATTTAAATTAAATGTGCATTTTGACTCATTCCAACCCACTATTTTACCTACCACGAACTGAATTAAACACTTTCTGTTTCACCATGTTCTTATAAGCTAAAAAATTGAAAACACTAATCTGGAATGCTTTTGCAGAAATCCTATTTAATATCTCATAATTTGGAAGTTCTCCACAATAGTTTCACTAAATTGACGCATTCTCCACTGAAAAAATCATATTACTACTACTGAGCCACAACCATCTACCAGATGCATTGCAACCATTCAACAAGGCCCCTCACAGTACCTTCCAAATCTCAAACATTCATCACCTAGGACAAGGCTGCAAGTTCATGGAAACACCACTGCCTGCAAGCTCCCCTCCAAGCCAGGCACCTTTCTGACTTGCAAATATGTCACGGTGCCTTCATTATAGCTGGAACAAAATCCTGGAATTCCCCCTGCACTATAGGTGTACCTACATCACATGGACTGATGCAGTACAAGGGGCTGTATCACCATCACTTTCTCAAGGGCAATTAGGGGTGGGCAATAAATGATAGCTTTACCAGCGGCACCCGCATTCCATGAATGAAGTTAAAAAAAATGTTTAAACTTATAAAACTGAACACAAATCTCTTAGTAACTATTTTTTCCTCTAATAGTTTGCTTTCAGATGCGTGGAAGATAAATGAAAAGCTGTACTAATTTTAACGTTTGTATAAAGTTTTAATTAGTTAATCAAGCTGGCGTTCATGTAGGAAGAATAAGTTTGCTCTGTTTTGAGGATTATTCAGCATAATTCTGCATTAGAACTAATGTTACATTACGTTGATCAGTAAAAATCTTCTAATCACATCAGTAATATCACTGTTTTAGCTAGTTGGCTTTTCCTTGAAGGGTTTTGACCTCCACTCAATCTCTGTCAGTTGGAAAAAGAACCACAAGCAACTCTCAAACTTCAAATCCAATGCAGCATGGCCTTGAGCAGATAGCACATTATGGGACAAAACAAACTTACATTTGAATAAATTTAGTTCAGCTATCAATAAGTTTAACGTAAATTACACTTTTAACATGAAATAATGTTATTTGTAACTTGTAATTAAAATGTTATGATTCCTAAAAATTTTTGTGCAGAACTTATGCTAGCCACATCAGCCCCCAACGCATGTAATCAACCACAAGCCGAGAGTAAACTTCCTGGAATTTTCTCAGGCTAATAGCCTGGGGCTTACCAGCTGACAGCATTATTGAATCCCAGTAAATTTAGTTTCTGGCTACAGCCAGCCGCAAGACATCGTGAGGAGATCTTAGCCCAATTTAAAAGCAATGTTGACCCAGATCTTATCAATATTTCAAAGTATTCACTGAACTGTTACCTTAGGCATGAAGGTTTTCTCAGACTGCTGCCTCTTCTCTTTCAACATCTTCATCTCCGACAGAATGCTATCTCGTGATGCCTTAAACTTCCTCTGTTGTGTTTCAATCTGCTGCATTTGGTTCATCAATTGGTCAATCTCATTATTAATCTGTATACTGTGCTAAGGAACAGAACCTTTACAAGCATCAAAAGAATAGACAAATAAAATGACTTTTAGTTATAAAAATAATGCAAACATATTTTGATCTATGAAATAAATTTCTTGGTCTTAGATAAGATTCTTAATACATATGAACTAGAAAGAATTGGTCCCTTTTTACTAACTTAGCCGGCAATATTTCCAAAGTGACAACACACAGCCATTTAAAAACATTCCTGAAGACTTAGTATTAAAAGTTATGAAGGAACAATTGAACTTTTAAAATATTTTGTGCAAAGTATAAGAAAATAGTTGACTTAATTGTCTCGTTCATATTTTTTGGTCTTTTTCCCCTTTCATGTTCTTAGACTTTTATCTCCTGTGTTATCTCAGCATTTGTCAGTGCAGAGGGGAGGCCAAAGCATCACATTTTCTGTTGATCAGTAGTTATCAATAGCACCAAGAGCCAGGTGGGCAGGGAGAAGCACCATTGGGACTCAAATGGAGAGGTAGAAGCAAAGCATCAGATCTTTTTTGCTAAGGCCAGGAGCCTGTGAAGGAACAGTTTGGTATGACAGACATCAACTTCTGCCTCAAGAGGACTGAAAACATTATCCTCCACATCAGTATCCACAGTATTTTGCTTACATCCTCCATCTTTCTTTTTGAGAAAAGCATTTAAGTCCCAAAATAACTAATTCCAATGATACATGGTTATCTGACCAAGGATGCACAAATGGATAATACTTTTAAAAAGAAAATACATATTGGCAACCTAAACTAGGGGAACAGTTTGAAAATTAGTGGTCTCCCATTTAAGTCTGTGATGAGGAGAATTTTTTTCTCGCAGAGGGTCATTGGTCTGTGGAATTGTTTTCCCCAGACAGTAGCTGGGACAGTTGCTGAATATGTTCAAGGCTGAGTTAGACAGATTTTTGATCGACATGGGAGTGAAGGGTTATGTGGGCAGACAGGAATGCAGAGTTGAGGCCACAACCAGATCAGCCCATGATCTTGTTGAATAGCATTGCAGGCTCGAGGGGCCAAATAGCTTACTCTTGCTCCTAATTCTTGTGTTCTTGTAATGCAACATAGAGCAACCTGCTATTATTATTTAATGCATATTATAATTCTGTATAAGTAGCCTTGGTATAAATTAAAATAATCAATTATATTTACATGCTTGATTTAAAGAAACATTTTCTGTGAACAGTATATCTCATTAGCTCAAACATCCACAAAGTCAATTACTGTTATTTTCAGAAACCACATTGTGCTTTGAAGAGTATTGTGTCGTATCTGCATTCTGTTTGTCCTAAGTTGAAGACATTAATTTAGGATGAATCATGCGTATCTGAAGTCTTGTATACAGCTGCGTACTCATTATCATCAGCAGAAAAGTAAAGGCCATAATAACTTATCACACTGACTCACTGCTATTAGGTAGTCCAGTTTTGATGAACTGATTAAAAAAAATAATTTTTTTCCACACAGCATATTTCCAAGAACACCAGCAGTGAAATGTCACTGAAAGTCAGGGTGAATAACCTTTTCTTTTTGTTTTCCTTCCCACCCTCGTTCTGAAGACTACCCTGTAATGAAGAATCAGTGAGGGCTTGTACAGATCATCAGTTACAGAATAATGCTGTGCTCATTTCTCAATCAACAACATTTTTTTTACCCCACTTTGTACATCGAGTTACAACACAAATATTTAAAAATACAATTAAAGAAACTCTTTCAAAAATCATCCTCTATGCAAAACAAATTCATTTTATAGCATCAATTACTTGTGCCTTTTAGAATAAGCAAATCACAGACCAGTAGTAATACTTAATCTGAATGTTTAGGCGCCTTAGAAACATTGGGTTGCAACATATATATGTAGAGTGCAAAAACTGAAAATGAAGTTTTTCACAACTAAATCTACATAAGCAATAACTCTACATGTATGGTCAGTTTGTATCAAAAATAGATTTGACCTTTATTTATGCATTGACATCGGAAATTTGTATACAGAGCCTCAGAATGACAGGGCACAGGAGGCGGCCATTTGGCCCGTTGGGTCTCGGCCAGCCCTTTAGTACAGCTGTCCAGCTACTTCCCTGTTCCTTCCTCACAGTCTTGCAAATATTTTAACTCCAATTCCTTTTGAAAGTTACTATTGAATCAACTTCCACCACAATTAAAGGCAAAGCATTCTGTAAAATAGCACAGAACATTTCCAGATAAGCCTTTTCTATCGCTAGCACTTTCTTTAGACTTTAAAAAATAATCAAATATAGAATGTTTGAAGGATATTCTCAATGTTTCTGCGGAGATTTTCATTCAGCTTTGCTTCCAGTTCAGTCAACTCTTCCTCTGCTTTTCGTGCATCCTTCTGAAGCTCAAGTCTTGATTTTCGAGTATCATAATAGCCACCAGTTAATGCACCGCGATGACTAACCTGGTCACCTACGAAGAATTGAACAACATTTGTTTCCACAGAGAAACATCAATGGTAAGGCACAATTCTTACAGCATAATAGTATGTACTTTAGGGCAGGATCTGCAACAGTCTTTAAAAACTTTGAAAGCCTGCCAGGTCTCACTTCTCAGACTATTGATTGGAAAGGGTATGCCGTTTATGTGCCCCCACCACCCACTGCCCCAGGCCCACTGAAGGCTCCCCTCTGGGTTTCCCCGATTCCCCACACAACTGTCCTGTGCGCTATGGTCCCAATCCCCTTGCCAGGGCCTCCCAGCCTGACTACGCTGAAACCACACCACCCACTCCTCAACAACTTACCTTCCCATCCAACTCCAGCAAAGACCGTTGGGATCTGGATGCAGTCCCTGGAGTAGCCACCGTTCCCAGTGGCAAAAAGCTGCCAGCCCTTTGTTTGGCTGGCTGCTCTTGGAGACGTGACTGCACCCCCCAGATGTGGGTGGATGTCTCGCCCTGAACCAACTGATGGCCTGCCAAGCATTAAATGGATGCAGGGAAACCTACTGGAGCAAGTTTGCCACCAACATTTTTGCTGGGGGTGGGAACCCCAATGGAAAAGCCTGCCCTGTGACTCAGGCCAATGAAATAAAGCAATAGGCCTCAGATAGGCAGAATACAGCGGAATCTTAATGAGAGCACTAAATCGAGCTACAAAAAAGGTGTTTTACCAAAATCTGTACAAAGGATTTATATTGAAGTGAGTTGACTTGATAATTCAGTAGGGAAGAAATGCAATCACAACTGCAAGCTAAATATAAATTATATTGTATGGATCTTCAAATCTACTGTAAAATATATTTCTTTAAGAGTTGGTTACTGCTGTGTTGGATGTGGTGCATAGTTCTGCAAGAGTTGGGTTTACATGATTTATGATTGACCCTCAATGCCAGCCAATATAACGGGAAATAAACGAGCAGGAAAATAAAGAAGCAGTTGGACCTGGAAACATCATGATTCTGAAATAACAACCTTTGGTTGGCTGACTTATAAGGAATTATTTTCTGAATACATGCTCCCTGCACACAGCACCTTGTTGGGAGCATAGGTCAGAAAATTGCAGAAGCACACCTCAATTTTTAACCCTGCAGTATCAAGTAAGGCATCATTAGCTTAAAGTGTGCAGTTATTTGCAAGATAATATTTGTACAGTGCTCAAAAGAACAAAATGTAGCGTAAGAAATAGGACTGGAGGTGTGAAAAAAAAAAAGGCTAATAAATTAGCTGAACTGCCAAGCCACCAGGATACAGGGGATTGTTTAGGATAACTCAGGGCTTCACTTTACTGCCAGCCTGTTTGGTAGAAAAGGAGCAGCATAGTCAATGTTGATACAGAAAAAATTGAAGTCAACAAGGATTCCAATTTCACAAGAGAAGAAGCAATCAATTTTACTAACTTGGCAAAGTATTCAAAAGTAATAGTGACAGATCAATTTAGAAAGAAGAAGTATTTTCAACCAAAGATGATCAGTCAAAAGATGTGAAGGAGCCAAGGTGAGCAACAGCATAAACCAACACATATATCATCTTTGGGTCGGAAACAGCAGTAGAAATTACAAGATGAAAAATACAAAGAGGCAGAATCAACGAAAATTTGGATTTCAATAAAAAAAATTTGAGAGCAGGATTACTAGAATATAAGAGAACTGAGATTTGAGGTGCCACCATGAATGTTGCCAAAAACTATAGTTTCAGATGTTGCTACTGCCGCTGTCAACTCACCAGCAAATTGTATATATTAACGCTTTCACATTATACATGATGTTGATGGAGCTAAGAAAAAGACTAGGAGGCCACCACTGTTGAAACATCAAATGGGGTGCCTCAGACGACACAATATGGCAGCAAGTATAGCAAGCAATGGTGTCCAGGCTATATCCCCACTCCACAGATACCCACCCCGTCACAAGTCTACAACACAGCTATGCCAGGATTTTTATTTGCTGAAAAGGCAACTTTCCAAAATGCTACAAATGAACTCGGACACATTAATATTTTAGGTGGTCATGCTGTCTTTGAGGAGGTAGCATTGACTTAAAACCGGATGACTCAAGAATACCTACAGTCAATTTGCACAAAATGTTTTCTCTTTCTCTCTCTTAGACAAGAGATGCAATGCCATATGCACAACTCACAGAACTAAGTCATTTGTGGCAGACATTGTCATTAGAATTGCTTACCATAAATAAAATTGCAATGTGAAGTGTAACGACAGGATACACGACTACTACATCAAGAAAGAATTCAAAGCCTCTGGCTCTTTTAACTATTGCAAGACGGTCCATTTTACTAGATATTAGTGTCAACAACAATTACTGGGGTTTCTGCTGTTAAATTAATGAGTTAACAAAGTTACTTTAAATCACAGAAAGTCAATTGTAGTTGAAAAATAAAAGAGGAAACCAAAAAAATACATTTAAAATAAAACAAACTGCATCAGGAGTGCAAGGTCAAAATTCTGAGTCGGGACACAGGATCATCCTGTAATTTCAGTTGGACACGTTCGATAAATGGCAAGTGAATTTGGGGGAGGTTGACAACTTTACACCATTTTATACTTTTAATTATGTCACGATAAAAAAAAGACTACTGCACTTTAAAAATGATAAACAGATCATCTGAAAACATCAGTTTGATCGGGAAGAAAATCATATTATCAGAGAAAAGGAGCAAATACATATAAAAGCACATCATCTAGGCTGTGGGATGAGTCAGCCTGCTTCTTCCTCCCACTGATCAGCTAAGCTCTTACTTCAGGAAAAGGAGCAAGCAAAACTCTACATTTATAACTATGGCCAAGGGAATTGCACACCCAGGTATTCCCATAAGAATGGTGTCATCATACTTTATTTTGTACAATAATTGAAACTGCAGAAATCCAGCGCATATACGCCACACACAAAAGACTTTACAGAATATTGATCTCACTCCAGCTTTCCAAGCCTACGCTTTTACACACCACTGAGTCAGAACTGACCCATGCACCACTGGAGCTGTCAATGCGTGTAATCATCTGATAGAAACAGCACTATTCGTTTCAAAGCTGACTAACCTCACCAGAGAATGCAAAAGCATTCTCAAAGTAACGTGACTGCAAACTGCATTTGTGATCTCAGGGAAAATCTACTGCCACTTCTTGTAAGTCCTAACCTAACCACCTCAACCACAAGTTAAATAGAATAGGAAGCGAACTACAAGCAAATTTAAGATAGAATTTCAATGATAAAAAAGGTTTCCAGTTTACTAACTCTTCTGCAAATAAACATAGTAGTCGGAAACAAAAACAGTTTCTAGTTTTCATTTTTTCAATTGTCATAAACAAAATACTGACAAAGGAGTAGTCGAGAGATCATTGCAGTTATGAAGATCCTGAACTTGGAATCCAGCATAGATAACTTTCCCTTTGCCTTGGAAAATATTGCCAAAATTTTTAATTATGAACCAAGTTAAAGCAACTGTCAGTCTAGGAAATAAGACTCCAAAGAGTCTGACCTATCGCTCTGTGTACTTCAGTGGAAAGGAGATTGGATGCGGTGAAAATATGGCTACTGATTTTCTACAAGCCCATTTCATGCTGCTGGCATAGAACAATTTCACCCAGTGACTTTTCAAATGAATCACTACAACATGACAATTATACATCATATGCTATGGCGCATAACTTTCATTAAAATTGAAAAGACTATTACACCTGATTTTGTACCTAATTTTTCCACTTTGTCCAAGAAAATCATCAAGAACCTGTCAACTGTTCTAAAATTTAAACTCATAAGTACTATTGTGGCATGGGCTGTTTAAAATGGTTTCTTTCTCAAGAGCTTTACTGGATTCCTGACATAATCAGTAATTGCACATTCTAGGTTATTAATTCATCATGAACAGTTAAGGTAGCTGGCAGTTAAGTGGAAACAATAACTTCATTTTGTACAGAAAAAATTCACAAGAATTAAACAGTGCAGGCTTAACAAGAAACTTTACACATACATGGCGGCCTCAGTTACTGAGAGCTCTATTAATCTGAATAGCATTCAACTGTTATGTGACAATTGGGGGAGCTTTTCCACAGACAAGTTAAGCATCAGCCTAACATAGTCACCCTCACAGAATCATATCTTGTAGATAATGTCCCAGACACCACCAGCACCATCATCCCTGGTTGCATGGCACAAGGTCGCACACGGGCAAGGAAACCTCCTGCTGGTTACCACGGTACCCCCCACCCCCAAAAAAACCACCACCCCACCTCCCAAGCTGATGAATCAGTACTGTTCCATGTTGAATACCACTTGGACGAAGCATTGAGGGTGACAAGGGTGCAAAATGTATTCTGGGTGGAAGGCTTCAATGTCCATCACCAAAAGTAGCTATATAACACCACTACTGACCAAACTGGCCGAGTCCTAAAGAACACAGCTGCTAGACTGGGTCTGCGGCAAACGATGAGGGAACCAACAAGAGGGGAACAACATACTTGACCTCATCCTCACCAACCTGCCTGTCACAGATGCATCTGCCCAAGACAGTATCGGTGGAAGTGACCACCGCACAGTCCTTATGGAAACCAAGTCCCGTCTTCACATTCAGGATTCCTTCCACCATGTTGTGTGGCACCATCACCACGTTAAACGGGATAGAATTCGAACAGATTTAGCAAATCAAGACCGGGCATCCATGAGGCGCTGTGGGCCATCAGCAGCATTGTTCTCAACCGTAATCCGTAACCTCACGGCCTGGCATATCCCCCACTCTATTACTGCCACCAAGCCAGGAGAATCAACCCTGGTTCAATGAAGAATGCAAGAGGGCAAGCCAGGAGCATCACCAGGCATACCTATAAATGAGGTGTCAAGCTGGTGAAGCTACAACTCAAGATTATTTGTATACCAAACAGTGCAAGCAGCATGCAATAGAGAGAGCTAAGTGATCCTACAACCAAAAGGTCAGATCCGGGCTCTGCAGTTCTGCCACATCCAGTCATGAATGGTGGTGGACAATTAAACAACTCAATGAGGAGGCGGCTCCACAAATATCCTCATCCTCAATGATGGGGGAGCCCAGCACATCAGTGCAAAAGATAAGGCATTTGCTACAATCTTCAGTCAGAAGTGCTGAGTGGATAATCCATCTCAGCCTCCTCCGGAGGTCCCCAGCATCACAGATGCCAGTCTTCAGTCAATTCGATTCACTCCTCATGACATCAAGAAATGGCCAAAGGCACTGGTAACTGCAAAGGCTATGGGCCCTGACAGTATTCCGGCAATAGTGCTGAAGACCTGTGTCCAGAACTTGCTACACCCCTAGCCAAGCTGTTCCAGTACAGCTACAATACTGGCATCTAGCCAGCCATGTGGAAAATTGCCCAGGTACATCCTGGACACAAAAATCAGGACAAATCCAACCTGGCCAATTACCGCACCATCAGTCTACTCTCGATCATCAGTAAAGTGATGGAAGAAGTCATCAACAGTAGTATCAAGTGGTACTTCTTTAGCAATAACTGCTCACTAACGCTCAGTTTGGGTTCCACCAGGGTCACTCAGCTCCTTATCTCATTGCAGCCTTGGTTCAAACATGGACAAAAAGGCTGAACTCCAGAGGTGAGGTGAGTGACTGCCCTTAACATCAAGGCCGCATTTGTCCAAATATGGCATCAAGGAGCTCTAGCAAAGCTTGAGTCAATGGGAATCATGGGGAAAAATCTCTGCTGGTTGGAGTCATACCTAGCACAGAGGAAGATGGTTGTGGTTTTTGATGGTCAGTCATCTCAGTTCCAGGACATCACTGCAGGAGTTCCTCAGGGTAGTGTCCTAGGCCCAAACATCTTTAGCTGCTTCATCAATGACCTTCCTACCATCTTAAGGTTAGAAGTGGGGATGTTTGCTGATGATTGCAATGTTCAGCACCATTCGCGATTCCTAAGGTACAGCAAGACATGGGCAATATCCAGGCTTGGGCTGACAAGCAGCAAGCAACATTCATGCCACACAAGTGCCAGGCAATGACCATCCCCAACAGCAGAGAATCTATCCATTGCCCCTTAATGTTAAATGGCATTACCATCACCAAATCGCCCACTATCAACATCCTGTGGGGGGGAGTTACCATTCACGAAAAACTGAACTGGACTAGCCAAATAAATACTGTGGCTACAAAAGGAGGTCAGAGGCTAGGAATCCTGAGGCGAGTAACTCACCTCCTGACTCCCCAAAGCCTGTCCACCATCTACAAGACACAAGTCAGCATTGTGATGGAATACTCTCCACTTACCTGATGAGTGCAGCCGCAACAACTCTCAAGAAGCTTGACACCATCCAGGACAAAGCAGTCCGCATGATTGGCACCCCTTCCACAAACATTCACTGCATCCACCACCAATGCACAGTGGCAGCAGCGTGTACCATCTACAAGATGCACTGCAGCAACTCACCTGGATCCTTAGACTGTACCTCCAAATCCACAACCATTACCATCTAGTAGGACAAGGACAGTTGCATGGGAGCACCACCACCTGGGAGTTCCCTTCCAAGCCACACACTATCCTGACTTTGAAATATATCGCTGCTGCCTTATTGTTGCTGGGTCAAAATCCCGGAATTCCCTGCCTAACAGCACTATGGGTGTACCTACACCACATGAACTGCAGCGGTTCAAGAAGGCAGCACACCACCACTTTCTCAAAAACAATTAGGGAATGGCAATAAATGCTGGTCTAGCCAGCGACACCCACATCTCATGAATTAATTTTTAAAAATCACTGAACAGTGTGTCAGATTCTTGTTTTATATTCTTAATTTGTTAGAAGGCATGGCTATCAAATAATGATCATATAATTAATAACACAGATTCTAATATTTAAATCATAATGTCGTAAAGATCTTCTGCAGTGCTGGTATGGTAAACTACTTGTAGTTTCCACATTTTATTGCCTAATCACTTTGACGAATATAGCCAGTCTCTTTTGACCTGAAGTTACATGAAAGACATGTTCAGTTTAACATCAATCTATTAACAAACATCATAGTAACAATACCCCGGTTACACAAAGTTGTTAGCAATGACAAAATGTCACACAGCTGAAGGCAACTTATTCCCTTCAAGAAGGGTTGTATCAATTCTGGTCAGATGGGCCACTTAGACGTATAAGTCATAACCTGAAAATGCAGAATTTAGCACTTCAACCAATTAAGCCTCAGGTGTCTACAGCCAATTTTATTTTCCCCTTAGACATCATAATTATTCATTTCACCCTATACTATTGGAAGCTGTTTCAATCTCATGACGGTACAATTTTAAGAATTCTGGTTCAAAGTTAGATTCTTCTGTGCAATAACCACTAGAAGTTGCACAAATTAAGTTACAAATAAGAATAGATGAAGTGTTGTAATAGAAAATCATTAAAAACCACATTTACCATTTCTTTACATAGCAAACATTTGAGAGCACTATGTGAACATACAGAAATAAACATTGAAAAATTTCCTGCACAAAAAAACAGATCCCATATTTGGAGTTAATTTTCACATACCTTCCAAAGTTATGCAATCCATATTAAATGCTCTGGCTAGCTGAGTGGATACCTCCATACTACGACATATTAGTGTTTTTCCAAACACATGTTTATAAGCTTTATCAAATCTCTGTATGTATCTGAGTTTACTTATCATGGGAATAGCATCCTGCAAAATGAAAATTAAAGTTTAGAAATGCTGTTAAAGAGAATACATGATGAAATATAGAAAAAAAAACACTCAAAGCTGCTTTACCCAAATATAAAGGTCACATTAATCAGATAAATATTTTGGAACACAACTCATAATAAGTGGATGGTCCAAGAGAAAATTTTGGATGACTTGGTAATTAAACGTATGCAGTTCCTGCTCAACATTAGATGCAGTTAAATATGTATTTTAGGAATATTTCAATCAGATCAGCCATAATCTTATTGACTTGTGGAGCAGTATCAAGGCCAAATGGTCTATTCCTTCTATTTCTTATGTTCATAGTAGAGATTTAAGTTCAAAATTGAATACTGCAACAACAGCTAGATTTTAAAATATTTGCTTACAGGTACTTCTTTGTTAGGAACAGGGGGTTAGAAAAGCAAAGAGAGTAGAGCGGAAAAAAAAAGTTTACGAACATTGGTTTCAGGATAAGCTGTGTCTCGCACATCCAGTTTGTTGAGTGGAAGGAAAGTGACCTCGCCAGGGAAGTTCTGTTTATTAAATTCCATCAAAATCTTTGTACTAACTTCATCGGATTCCACAATGTGATAAAACAGTCTAAAAACATAAAACAAATGATGAGTCATCTCCCTCAACAATGTAGTGTTGCAAGCAAAGTACTCGAGCAAAGTTAAAGCAAGATGCAGAAACGCTTGATGGAAGCAATAATTAAGGGTATACATAGGAATATAGTATAGTACTTTCAGAGTTTTAGCACCTGCCAGGTAAAGGTTTTTTCTTCCAGTGCTATACATTCCTACCTTCCTAAAATTGTTACACCCCAGAATACATCAAGTGCTTTTACTTGGTGTTGTTGACCATCATGAGGGATATAACAGCACTGCAACTGTTTATACTAAAACAGCGCTCGTATCATTGTAGATACGAGTCAGCTCAGGAGTGGATGATGAAGTTACAATACCATTTCAAAGCCAAAGAATCATTAAACTATTACATGATTCTAAGCATTGATTCATACTGCATTACATCTTTCTAAAAGTTCCAATTCTCCAATAAAAACAAAAACAATTTAATCCTTATTGCACAAAAGCTGCTTACCGGTTTCCAGCAGTGACTTCCACACAGGTGTAAAAAGCTGGATCACATTCAAAGTTATTCATTACAATTCCATGATATCCATTTATGACATGTGTGTTGATGCCCTTACGACCAAAATGTTCCAAGACTTTGTTAATACTATCGATACCATTCAAAATGGCCTGCAGATGGAAAAAACAGACCACTTTTTGTGAATCAAATAGCAGAGCAGACATTAGGAAATATAACAGTGCAGCACTAGTTTAATACTTAAACCACTTAATTGAACTTTTGAAAATTATCCTGGAGAAAATGCTACAAGAAAGTAGGGCTTTCACCTACATGCTGTGTTCTCCCACTCAGCCAGGCAATCAAAGGCAGGCACCAAGGGGAGACATTGCTCTTAGTGAGGTACAAAAGGAGGAGAAAAAAAAATCAGGAGAGAGTAATGCTAAGATGTTGTTGCATTCCTTTCAAAAGAAGTAACAACCTGGGAACAGGTTGCCTGACTAACCTGCCAAATGGGCAAACAATGTGTAACCTCGGGTGAGTGGAAGACAAGAGGGGCTTGGAAATGTAATGCAGAATTTCTTCCAATTTTCACATTTCCGTTCTTGAAACTTATGCAAAATTAAGCAGACAATTACACCTTTGAATAATCTGAGCCAAAAATAGGTAAAAGGGTGCACACTCATAACTACAAAAACCAGTGAATGTTCTATTGTGCACTGCTCACATGTCATAAAGTCTGTGGCTCAGGCACTGTTGTCTTAAGTTACCACTCGTACCTCGTGAGGCAAATGGACATAATAAAAAATAATTTGCAGGACTGTGCGAATGCAATTCACCACAGGCTTTCCATAAGCTAAAAAAAAAGAAACACTATCCAAAATAAGATTATAAATTACAAATTACGATCCTCCATTCTGCTCCTCTGGCAACATGCTGCCTTTTTTCCATCCCTGCATAATTTGTTTCACTTCAGAGGAGTAACGAGACTTGCCTTTCCTGTCGCACCTCGAAGAAGCTGTTGTTTCTTTTCCAACTCTTCTCGTTTTGCTGCCAATGCTTGCTGCTCAGCATTTTCTTCCCGCCACAGGTAACTAAGGAATAAAAAGTATAGGTTTAAAAAAAAGATTGCTTAGTTACAGCACTATTTCATCTGATATGAAACAAATCTTGCATAGAAGTTCATTCTGTGCTTGGCAGTAGGATCATAGTATGCTATGTTCCATTGTCAATATGTTTTAATAAGTTTTGCCAATTACTGAAATCACAATTTGTTTGTTAAATTGTATTTACAGTCAGGACACACCGAAGAAGATCGTTCAGTATTAGTTAGTCTATGACAACATGCAATGTTGAATTATGAACATTAAAAATAAACTTTATTTTGAGGATCACAAATAATATGATACTTTCATAGTTCAAAAAACATTCAGGTTTATGAACATTACAATTCATTATAACTGTCTTTTTGAACCTACTTCCTTTCACTTTGCAGCTCATCCTTCCTGTTTTTCACTTCATAGTACTTCTTGTCAAGATCCTCCACTCGTGCTTTTACTTCAGCCAGATCCTGATCAAGTTTCTAAAGAAAATGAAGAAATAAGTTCAGTGTGATCACGGGAAGTTACAAAACAACGTTTTTGACTCCATTATTTCCCAACTACAATAATGATGTGCACAAGGCTGCTTAACATTACACGTCCAAGCTGTGGTGGAACTTTCCTGCAATGTGAATTATATGTATACGCACTGAGGGAGAAACTGGACCCAGTAGTGCCCAATGTTTGAGCGCGATGAGTGCCTGATGAGCTCCAAAATGCCACCCATGAGGCGCTAGTGGGCAAATCATGCTGGAACAGTATATTGGAGAGGGCGTTAGCATTCGTACAGTACATGTCCATTGGAAGTTTGCAGATCAGGCAGATCATGATGTCAATCAGCGCATAATGCTGATTTAATGCCAATGCTGCTAATGTGGAGCTCAATGCTTCAGCTAATATTCTCTCTACCTCGTACAGGTGAGTATCTTTCAGGAGCAGGGAGGACACACTCCACCAGCACTATCTGAAGGGATCATCAACTACCTACAGGTAAGTTGCTGCCTGATTTCTTCTGGCTGTTGCTACTATTTTTCAAATGTTTGGTGCTTTCTGTTGTTGCTTCAAATTGAAAAAGTTGGCAGGGAATGGTGCGGAAGGTTCTGAAGGTTTATTTGCTGACTTCAAGGCTTCTGCATAAACAAGTACCTCCAAGGCTTTGGTGCACCAGTAGGCATTCCCCTTGAAGCACAGCATGACTGAGAGAATGCACAGAAGGCATGCAGAGCAAAACAAGCTGCTAGAAGAGAGTGTAAAGGGAAGGGCCATCAGCAGGAAGCCATATCCACACAAGGGGTGCAAGGAGCAATTCTCCTAACTGAACCCCAACCACCATCTTCAACATTGACTACCTTCACCACCGACACACAGCGGGGGAAGTGTACAATCATGTGTACAATCTACAAAATGCACTGCAGCAACTCACCAAGGCTCCTTCAACAGCACTTTCCAAACCTGTGACCTTTACTAGCTAGAGGGACAAGAACAGCAGATGCATGGGGAACACCACAAGCTGCAAGTTCCCCACCAAGCTACACACTATCCTGATTTGGAACTATATTGCTGTACCTTCAAAATCCTGGAACTCCTTCCTAACAGCACTGTGGGTGTACATACACCACATGGACTGCAGCAGTTCAACAAGGCAGCTCATCACCACCTTCTCAAGGGCAATTAGGCCAAACCAATGAAGCCCACATCCCATGAAAGAATTTTTTTTAAAAACCCAGCGAGGAAGAATGTGTAAAACATCTGTGCTTCCTGACATGGCAGAGTCCATATCAGGATTCATGGTGGTCTGCTGCATCCACACAACCTTATCCTGATCAGGGGCCACGCCTTCCACCAGCTATATGGCTCGCAGTTCAACAGAAGGAACATATGGAGCAGGGTGAGGAGGGAAGGAGAGCAACATCGACAGCCCCTTTCTGGCCAGGCTGTACATGAAAAACACTTCTAAGAACCATACCAGTATCAACGTACCCAATTCCTCCTAACCTAACAATACTATACCTTACCCTCCCCCTGTCACTTTGTCCATTTGGCCACAATAAAAAAATAAAAGCCACAGGATCAAAATTCCAGAGTAAATTTATCAATAAAATCTTGTTTCATATCAATAAATGCAAAAAAATTTATAAATACAAAAGTCAATTAGTTGCCCTTGTACATTGCCTTGGTG